>NC_133944.1:16832500-17127500 GCF_031877795.1 Strix aluco
TCTGATGTATCAAATCATTCAAAGTTTAAAGAAAAAAATCCCCAAACATGTCACTGGTAAGGTTTTCACATAGGGCCAGTGAGTTGCTACTCGTTAGCAGTGAAGAGAAAATAGTTCTTCTATGTTTCATTTACTCACTTAATTTCATCCAGTGATTACAATCAACACAAAGAAAATTAATATATTTGTTTCACTGTATACTCTTTAGTTATTTTCCTAAAAATATAGCAATATTAAAAATTTTCCTTGGAATTAAATATATCCATTTTGCTATATCTGGCACTGAGCACTGAGTCTCTGAAAAAGTAGGATGCCTATTTTTCTCTACTATCTATGGTTAAAAATGAAGTATAGGATGAGAACTACTAGTTTTAAAATCTTAAATGACATGCTAGTCAGAAACAACCATTGCAAGTCACTTTAATAAGCCTTCCTTTGTTGATTAAAATAATTTGACAAGCAAAATATATTTTGATAACTTTACATTTTCCCCTTGGGAACACTTGCATTAATTTGTATTTATAAATATTGATTTATAATCCACATTTTTGTCGATTATTACCTTCTATAGCTGCTTTAATAAATGTGTGCAGGCATAATAAAATGGCTATACTTAGTCATAAATCAACATGTTTTAAAAGTTACCAGCCCGAGATAATCAGTCTCTCGTTAGGAAAATAACTGAGAAGCATCGATGCAAAACAAGACAAAAATAAATCAAAGTTTTCTGCCTGCTGACTTAAAGGTCATGATTCTCTATTGGGCTGCTCTGTTCTAAGCCTTCATATAACTTGTTAAAAAGCCCACAGGTCTAGCTCATCAGGGTTTACTACGCTATCAACCAAGTACATGTGATAGCACAGGTTATTCACAGGAAAAATCACAGTGCTACTGCCTTTTGGCATGTCTGTGTCAGTCTTAAAAAACAAGAGCATGTTCTCTAGACATCTGCCACGAAGGAGGTGTTGAAGGGGGGGTGTGTGCTGTTAGGAGGAGGCTACGCAGGAAATGAGCCTGCTGTTTGATTTGCATGTATCTTCGTTTTCTGTTTAATTCAAAGAACTGAGACTGCCTGTCCTACCTTAGCAAGATACCTATCTATTTGCATTTGACCATTATCTGGGTTAGAGAAAACATACAGGCAGCCCCTGTGGATGAGATATTGGTCAGCAAATCTGCAGAAGCATATGAGAAACAGGAATTGGAGGAGGAATTTGCTCAGAAGGCTGAGCAGCTCTTCACAGCCCGAATTAAAATCTTGCCACTTGTTAGAGACTGGTCTCAATGCACAGACACTTCATTTGATCCATGGAGTTTATTCCAGTTGTTTTCAGTGTGAGTAAGTGGGAACATATCCATGGTTTTAGGGCCTGAAGATGTGCTAACCTGCCTTCAGTCCTCACCGGAATGAGGGCCTTTGCACTAGGGGGCAAAATTCAGGGTGACATGCTGAGGAAGGAGGCTAAGAGTTAGATCTTTTCCTAGACCTAGAGATCTTAATGAAACTCAGACTAGCGTATGATCTCTTTCATTGTCATAAGACCTTCTTTTGATCCTTTTAATTTAAATAAATAAAATGTTTCTTTAAGGCAGTAATTTGATCACCATCACTGCTCCTTCATGGAAGAGAACTATAGGGCCTAAAGATGCATCAAAGTTTCAGAGTTTTGTTCTGGCAGCTCCTGAAAAATGTAATGTAAACTATCATTCAGCACTGAAGGATAAAGGCCTAATCTGGATTTGGATTCTGATTTTGAACACTACTGTGTCATGGGGTGGGGAGGAAGCTGTATGTTACCTTTTCAGCATATGTGGGGTGTGTGTGGGGAAAAAGCAAATACTATTGCACAAAGAAATGAAGCTCCACATTTGCATATGCAGTTGTTTCAGGATTCACCCCAATACAAATTATTGATGGGAGTAATATTTCCACTTACTCATCAATATCCTGTTTTGTTTCTTTTGTAAAAGCTTTTTTCCCCAATCCACCCCCACTCCCATCCCCCTGTTGTCTTTGTGCCTTGTATTTTTCCACACTTTATTTCCTAAAAGACTAGCAGGTTTGACGATGCATTGTGATTTCTTTTCTACAGGGCTTTATGAAGGAAGCTGGAGGCAGTTCTCATTAGTCTCACTGACATCTTTTATCACTTATCAGAGGAACAAGCAAACGGAGAGCAATTCCTTTGATCATGGCAAAAGTAGAAAGAGTATTAAAAACCCTATGAAGATTCACTAAGTATAAAGTGGAAAAGACAGTCTGTGGCATGTTTCAAAGAAGTAACATGATTTAAAGTTGCCAGATTTGCTTGTATATATTAAAGAATTGTTAATGATGCTACATTTTACATGCATCCTTAGGTTTTTGGGATTTTTTTAAAAAAAAAAAAACAGGCAGTAGTTCTTAGGTAGAATGGATGGATTAGATCAATTGAAAAATATCTCTAAAAGGTGAGCTGTGTCAGAAAGGAATTCTGTGATTCAATGAAAATTCTTGAAAATAAAAATAAGGTTGTAACGGTGACACAATGGATTGAAAAAGAAACTTGCTCTCATGGGAGAATGTTAAGAAATCTTAAGAATTCCTTTTCTTTTGGAGGCATTCTGTGGTGAATCAATGTATGTTTGTGAAGACTGCATATAGGAACTGCAATGCTTGCAATTATCCATGTATACCTGACTGCCTAACTCTGACCTCAGAGTGCCACTGCTTCTTCATTCTATGGAAAAATAAGATTTTTCTCAGTGGTTCTCAGTATTGATTCACCTAGCGTGATGCCCTCGTCGTGTGCCTTGCATTATTACTAACAGGGCAGGGAGAAAAAGAGAAGCGAATATACCCTCCTACTCACAGCTATTGAGCATTATGTAGTCTAGATCCACTAGTGTTTTTCTGTATGGCTGCAGCTCCGTTATCCACTGGTTATAAATCCCTTCTCAATTTCTGCATGTGATCAGCTTGTATCTCAAAGCATCAGATTTGCATTGCCCTTGTCTTAACCTGTAAAAATACAGAGACCACAACTATTTAGGCATTTTCTTCCAGCATAGACTCTGCGCCAGCCTTGTCCCTGCAGCATTTTTTACTACCATAGCTAATTTTTAACTATGTTGAATTTGATTTGGATACGATGCAGTGTAGTACATTTCTATAGCACCTTTTATGCAAGCATCCCCAGAGCACTTTCTGATCAAGCTAAAATTAGCTCTGAACTACATACAAATTCCTAAAAGATTCATTTAAAAAAACCTGCAAAGAGAAGGTAGAAATGTTCAAAGTTAAAACAAAGTTAAAACAGGCAGAGGGGCAAGTTCTTCTCTTTTATACCAGAGTAACAGAGGACCTAATCCAGTGTATTTCTTTATAACAGGCTTGGAGTGTGATTCTTCACGTAGTGAAATGCACTGCTCTAACAATACTGACCAGAATGAATTGCACGAATGATGTAAATGACCTGGAGGTGGCAGGTGAAGCAATACATAGGTGGGTTATCAGATCTCCCTTTATGTACACATTGTTCTAACATTTGCTGCTTCTGATAAGAAATGGAAAAGCCACACAATTCTTTGTGATACATGGCCTCAGTCATCCACAAGGAAGACAGTGGGAGGAATAAACAAATAGCTCTGAGGGATGTGAATCATGGATCCAAAATGATACAAATCTTTTTGCCAGAGCAAGGGGCTGGGAGATAAAGCAAACTCCAGTTGGTTTCTCAGGATTAAAAAAGAAGATTGTTGCCAGAAGTTGTCAGGAGGGACAGGCTGATACAGGGTGACATGCTGAGGAAGGAGGCTAAGAGTTAGATCTTTTCCTAGACCTAGAGATCTTAATGAAACTCAGACTAGCGTATGATCTCTTTCATTCTCATAAGACCTTCTTTTGATCCTTTTAATTTAAATAAATAAAATGTTTCTTTAAGGCAGTAATTTGATCACCATCACTGCTCCTTCATGGAAGAGAACTATAGGGCCTAAAGATGCATCAAACCCGCTGAGAAAATTAGAAGAGAGATTGCTGCCTGAGACAGGTGATGATGGTCTGAACTAGCAAGAAGGGAACTGAACATAGTTCAGTGCTCTTACTAATAATGGTCATGCATGCTTGTTAACAGCTCTGCCTTTACCAAAAGTGGTGGTCAGCCTGGTGGAAGTCCACCTCCATGGCTTGTCCCTGCTGTTTCCAGAGCACTGAGACAAAGGGCACCAATGGTGACCTGAAATCATGGCAACTGTGTGACCAGTGCAGATGCTTGAGGGTCATCTGCGACAGACAGGAAAGCCTTAAATGGCAGTGAATAAAAGGAAGAGAGATTTTATAGCCACACAGTTAGGAAAGACAGTATTTGAAGTCTGGCATTTGTTACGAAGAACAATGAGGAAAAAATCTGTAGAGAAAAGTCAGATTTTTAAATACAGCTGTACAAGGAGACAAAAGCTCTTGTATCCATAGCTAATAGATTAAGCAAGTTGCATTTTCTGTGGAGATGTGCCTTCTAACACTTCATGGCCCCAGACTGTAGGTGCAAACCTAATACAGGGTGCAGCTGAGCTGTACTGCAGTATGGCAGGAAGGGCAGGAAGCATATATGTCTGAAAACTTTACCTTGGGCTGAGCTTTTTGGATCTCTAAGGCTATATGAACTTTACCAAAATAGGAAGACAAAGTGTGGAGAGGGTATACATTCAGGCTACAGTGTTTAGTGAATAAATCGCATCTGGACCTAAGGAAAGACCAACAGTGTAGGTCAATTAGGAAGTTAAGGGCACCTCTGGATCCTGTCCTGCTGCAGTCAGTCCTTTATGCTGTGGTGAATCAGTTGTCAAACATGGCAACAGTGAGGTGAGAGATGGTCTCTTAAGTACATTGTTTCTGATTTAGAGACCTTTCCATAGCTAGTAAATCAATCTCTTTTGCTCCAAATATAATTGCAATGTCTGAGGCAGAGAGAATCGGACAGGAGGAAGGAGCAGGGAGAAGGTCTGTGGAGCCACATAGTGACGTTGTGAAACAGATGCAAAATAGTAGCTATAAATATGTCCAGTGGAAAGACTGAACCTCTGGACTGACACACAAATAATCTGCCCAGCTCTGCCCTGTGCTTCCTCTGACTGTGATTAGCTGCGTAACTGTTCTTTGTCTCAGCATTCCACTTGTTGCTGTTTATTGTGTTTACTGCTCCCTCATCCTCTCTACTGCAAGCATCAGTGGCACGCTACAGCGTGGCAGAAACAGAGAAAACGTGCTGAGATCAGATGAAGTGTCTCCCTCGCGCTGCCTTCATGCTCTGTCTCTTAACTTAGGTATTGAAGGGGTTTGGGGTGGCAGAAGCAAACAAAAGCTGTTTCAGAGTGCTCTGCCTTCCCAAAGGGAAATGAATTCCTTTCCTATACAAGAGATTTATATGGCAAATTAGGTCAGTTATCATTAAGCTACTGCACAGCAGGACAAATCATAATTTTAAATACATTCAAAATATAAGTACGTTTAAAATACATTCTGATGCAGTACAAATCAAGCCTCTTACAGTTGCTATGTGGACCAGGCAGATGAACATGGAGCATAATAATCAGGGAATAAGTTAGTTGGGTTTACTGCTGCTTGTGAAGACTATATTATTTATACCATTGTTTATGTTTCCTTGCAATCAAGTATCCTCACTGCTATCTCCTCAGGATAAGAAAAATATAAATGCATAAACCAAAACGAGTTCTTCTTGTCAGTCTCTGAGTTACTGTTTTTACCTTAAAAATCTGCATGACTCTTTGTTCTCCAGAGATGAAATGAACGGAAATTTATGCCCTTCCTTTCCCAAAGTTTCCCAACATCAGCCCTAAAAATGCAGCCATCTGTTACGCAACTGACCAACCATTTGTTTTCTTCTTCCCAGATTTCTCTTCTCTCTTCATGATTCACAAATAGCAAACTTTTCTTCTGTCTGTGCCTTTTTTGAGTCTCCTTTTTTGATCGTCACAGTTTAGTTTCATGGCAGACTTCGTAATCTCACGGGCACCAGAGCCCTCTGCCAAGGTTTATGCAGATTTAAAGCCTGGATTAATCTGGCCTGGTATTTATAAAATGTTCTGAACATGTGAAGCACTATGAAAGCACTGTATATTATTACTGAGTCCATGGAAGTCTCCCCCTGCTAACTCAGCACACATTTAAGCTGCTGTTCCTGGAGGTGAGGTACAGTGACAGAAACAACCAAATACACGTCTCATCTTCTGAGACTGTATCTCTCTCTTCTTTCTTTCTGGCTCTCTTCTTTTTCTTTTCCTTCCAGGATTTCTCTAAGAAACTGAATAGGAAGGAGGGAGACCCCCTTCAAAGATTTCACCTCCTGAGAGTATTCTTTCAAAGACTTTGGCATAGTCTTCCTGCTTTTTGCTGTTGCTGGACGGCCCAGTTCCCTCATGCTGTTTCCTAAGCACTTTTATAAGCTAGCAGTTTCTGCAGAAACCTTTTGGGAAAAAAAATCTTGATGCATGGGGAGGCTGCTTTCAAACTCTGGTCTGCAGCTGGCACTCAGTGTGGGGAGAAGCCAGCCTCCAAATCCAGGCCATCCCAGCAACTTGATAAAAATCGCTAGAACAACTCAGGGAACTGTAGGCCTATGCTACCCAGATCTGCCGTGTTTTTAAGGGGCTGTCTCCAAAAACATTTCTATGTTTTGCTGCTTAAAGCACAGATGAAGGAGATGACTGGCGACTGTAGTCCAGGTTTAGTCATCATGTCTTCCCCTTCCATGTTATCAACAGGGGACAAAGGACAAAATCAAACGTGTGCATATAGTGTTTGTGGTATATTTATACCTTTATATAATTAAATTAGTGGAGCTTTAAAATATTTTATAGCAGTTAGACTCAAAACAGGATCAGTTCTCGTTTTCACACTTGGGAGTGCGGCTATTTAAAATGGAGTCAATGAACTTTCCCTGGCTCTGTTCAGAAGGCATTATGGGTCCATTTATTTTTACTTCCCTCCCCCCATTATTTGATAGTTCTTTTAAGAGTTGTGAGTTTTACTTGGTTCCTTTTGATCAGAAGGAAAAGGTACTGTAGGAACTGAGATGCTGCAGTGACTCTGGCTTTGAACTCACCAGGTCTAAAAGCCTGCAAGAGCATTTTCTCTTTCAGCTTTCCAGCCAGCTCAGAGCTGGCTGATAAAGGGGTATGTTAAATTGTCCTGAAGGACAGCTGGAAAGCTAGGAGCTACAGTCTGAACTCACAATGGAATTGAGATAGATATATATATTTAGTTTAATCATATTAAAATTTAAATGTTAGACTTTAGAGTAGATTTTTTAAAAAAATTCAAGTCGTTAAAAAGTTTATTTTCCATTCATTTCGGTTTGCGGGGGTCCCGAGTTCCTGCAAATGCTGCAGCTCCATCTAGTGGCACTGCGGACAGTTGCCAGGGTGGAGGCAAATTTTTAGAAATGCTAATAACGAAGAAAAATATTAGGATTTAAATTCCGTATTTTCAGTAAAATTCTGTAAGATTTCCTTTCGGTTATCACAGTTAGAGTCTACTCTAGTGCTGTCCGGAATGAAACAATATTTAAATTTCACTAGTTTAGAGAGATAAGTATATGCAAGTCCATTGAGTCTATTTCTCTTCAGTATTTTTCTTACTTGATCACAGACTTACAGATGTATTCCTATTTCTAATAAAAGAAGGTAGTATGTTTAAAACTGTGTTTGTATATGTAAGCATGTGGTACTTGTAAAAGTAGTTTTGATCCCAATTTCTTAAAACACTTGGGAAACATTTATTAAGCATCAAAACATTCAAATTTGTTTGCTCTATCCACTCATCAATCTATCTGTCCATCCACCCATCCATCGTGTGTAGAGACTGTGCACATTCGTATAGACAGCAGACCCTGTTCTGCTCTCAATTACATTATACCTTAATTCATTTCAGTGTAGTTGCTCTCAACTCTCACTGGTCTGACATGAAAATTAGTGTTTTGTGTATCTGTACACAGAGCAAATATATACTCACAAAGTGTGATGAACATATGTTGTAATGTGATCTTAATGTAAATAGGTTAGTTCTTCGGGGTTCTCACCTCATCCAGATGGGAATTGACATTCAGTATTTTACACCATTAAAACTGTGTTTAGTTTTTCAACACATCTTGCTCCTGCCTTTGATCTAATCAGAAAATAAACATTCTTGATTTGATTTGCTCAGCTGCTGTCTGAGCCACAAAACCTAGATTTCATCTTGTGTCCTGAACTCGACTCCCATGCTGCTTGTACAAATCTGTTGAATTCAATAAATGTATTTAGCCTTATTAAGATTCAGGAAAGCAAATATTATCCTCCAGTGATGCAGCAGATAACAGGAGTTAATAACAAGTATGTGATAAAGATCACAGGATTCCCTGTAAACAAGATGCTGCATTGCACAGAGAGCATCTTGTCTGCATATGTTTCATAAGTAACTAGGCATCCTCATGGGCTTCTTTAGTTATTTTAGAAAGTTGTGTAAACAGTATTATCTACTTAATGCCCCAAATGATATAATAATTGATATGGAAATGGGGCAAAGCTCAATAGATCATAATACAACTCTCCATGGACTCTTGGAGATGATCTGCCCAGATTTTATTTAAATTTTCTTCTAGCTTGAATGTATGCAGACTGTGGTTTGTTAGACATGAGAAGCAGATGTTTGTTGGACAGTATTTTCTTCTTTTGACCTTTTTTCTGGAAAAAAATAACATGTGAATTTATACTTGGATTGTTATCTGTTGTATGTATACTTCAGAGGTGTCAATGACAATGTGAAGAGTAAGATCATACTGAAAATCTCTGAATCATTGTGTGCTGTTGTTGAGAAAAATGGATAATAACAGATTTCTAACCTATATAGTACTCTGTAGTGATTTTGTGATTCTTCTTGTTTAGACAAGAGAAGTGGAAAGAAATACTGGACTACTAAGAAATTATTAAAACTGAAAAAATGTATTTTAAAATATTTTTCTGTTCCTTCTTGTGGAAAATTATATTGAAGCCTGGAGATTTTTTTATATATTCTAAAAATCTCTTACACAAGACTTTCTACTTTGTTATTTTTATAAAGTAGTGGTTGAAAGTTAAAATATTTTCCCTATTCAACCACTTATTAGTTCTTCAAATATATTAATTGGTCAGACTTACTCAACTGTTTTCTCTTCCATAGACATCACATGCAATTGTCTCAGGTGTATGATATCAGACAAAAATTAAGCTGTGTTGTGGTTGTCCATGCAAGATGAATTTAAGAACATGCAACCATGACATGTCTGTTTTGCAAAGCTGTGATGTCAGTTGTGCTTAACTATTTCTTCAGATAGTTAGTATGGTCTCCAGACCACTGTATTAGACTTTGGGAAAAATCACTTCTCTTATTTGTACCACAATTCCCCCAGCTGTAAAATGGGGAAATGATACATTGGAATGTGCTGATAAAATATAAGTAAAACATAGCTTTCTAGAAGAGGGCAAAGCAAAATTGGTATTCAAAAGAAATCTGAGATTTGATTACACTTTATCAAGGTCATTCAGTGGGCTTGTGACGTTGCCAAGAGCAGAGCTTGGGTCTTCAGACATTCTGTCTGTTGACTCCAGCTGCCTTCCAGGTACAGAGAATGGCTGATGGATGTTAATAATGCAAACAGGACAAACGTCACCAACTGCTCATTTCCATTTATTTTATTAAACCAAAGAAATTTTTTGTAAAAAGCACACATTGGTTTGGGAGACAGGAAATGGATGAAAAGGATTTATTTATAAAACAGGCTTTTATCACTCAAATACTGTACAGCAATGAAGAGTGGAAGTAAATGGCTGTCTGGAAGCAGGAGGAGTAAGCAGGAACCTGCTTACTTAATTTACATTCCTTTCTTGCATATGTGGAGGTGCCAGAGATTTCTTCTTCCAGAATAGCTTCACTGATGCAGTGCTATTTCCTTTTGCTGGCCTGGCACCTGGAGAGGGGGGATGTCTACTCTGGGGACAGCATGCAATCCCCATGGAGAGTGCACAAGGATTTTAGTCATTGTTTCTCCAATGGCTTCTTAACAAGAGTTAAGGAAGTGCAATAGGTAAGCAAGACAGGTAGATGTGGATGAAAATTAGCTATTTCCTTTTTGAGCCATTCTTAAAACATTATTCAGAGGAAAACCAAGATGCGGTGGCAGGTGGACAGCAGCCATTTAATTTTTATACATCTTATGAAAAAGCCAGAACAGATTCAATTTATGAATGGGGGCTCTGCAGCCACTACTGTATCCTTGCACTGGGCAATGTTAATAGGGAAAAGGACGAATCTTCTCTGACTCCCTGTGGGAAATCTGCCCTACCTGGCTGCATGTTTTTAACTGTGGAAGATAAATTTGCATGTAGAGGCAGAGGGAACCTGGTACTTGCAGGCCATCATTCCAAGTGAAAGATAGTATGGGAGCAGGAATGCCATTATCTTTTAGTTTAGTAACATACAACAGCTGAGTACTTGCTTTGCTGTAAAACTCAAGTGAAAAAGAATATGCAGAAGTTGACTTGAAATGTGAGTAAATGAAAGCAAAATTCTTTTGGCAGGTCCAACCAATCTCTGAGAGTACACAGCTAAGAAATCAGAACTGGCTGATTGCCTATGAAGCTGATGAGCCAGCATGGTCTCACTACAGTCCAATGCAATAAATAGATTAATTTTGTAACTTCTCTAGTGTACAAGGAAAGTAACGCCTGATTCTAAAATAAGACTGCATTAGTAAGAAACTATGCGATCAACAATAGGAACACAGGTTTGGCAACTTACTGCCTCTAAGTTCTCTTCCATTTCAAGGTATCTTCAAGAATTGAAATAGGCTTGTATAAACCAAAATTGCCTCCATCTCAATGCACATTTCTGAGTTAAATGTTGGAGTTAACTTATGTGGTCAAGTTTCACAGCTTTTCTGTTCAGTGAGTACTGAAAACCTGAATGAGGAAACTTTACTGGGGAAGTACTGGGTGAGGAAACAGGGGCACAGAGGCTAAGTTACTTGTGCAAAGTTCAGACCAAGTCTGTGGCAGAGCTCCAGGTAAAATCTAGGCCCCGTGGGTCCCCATTCATTGCGATTACTGTGCTAGCTTTCTCAGTCCAAAGATTTTCAATGTCGTCTCTGAAGAGATTAATAAATTGAAAGGTCACAGGCTCTGCATTTGTAGGAAGGGAATACATACCTGATTTGCTTGGGGGACGTTGAATTGTTGCGGGGGGATTTTAATTTTGTTGTATTCTAATAGTAATGAAATCACAAACTGATTTTATGAAAGCTACACTTGACCCTTTGATGACATATGCTGTAGGCTCTGTGGATTCATACATGAAGTGGCTTGATTGGAAGTCTCAGTGCAGCTGAAGTTGAAATCAGCCCTTTGAGTGAGGCAGATATGTTCTTCCTGGGTAGCTCTGAAGACGTTGTGGCTGACTAATTGCCACAGATACCCCACTGAAAACGGCTCTCCATCAAAGAAGTTCAGTGTGTGGGAATTATCCAACAGACACATTGTTCTTTCTTCACGCCATTTCTGTACTTATTTAGTTCATTTTCCCCCATAATACAAGGAGACTGACCTTTGCTTTCTGGTGGATAGGGACAAAGTGACCTATTCTAGGACCATTTTGCTGACAAAACTCTGCTAGCACATTATATAGAAAAGCATTCTCAGAAGAAATTTGGCTTGCACCAACAAAACAGTGGGGGGTTTTGGCACTGTTTATTTTAGCGCCTTTTGAATTATGTAAATTTTTCTCTTAGCCAAATTGCACCTCCTCATATTCATAATGTGCACTGCCATGCCAACAAAAATTGGTTAGCTTTGGATCAGTTAATCCTTCAGAGATGGACAGTTACAGCATTACCCCAGTAAAGGTTAAGATGGATCTTGCTGATGTGCCGCTTCCCTGATACTTGCCCTTGCTAGACAGCATGTACTTACGGACCTTCTAATCTTGTAGTCTGCTGTAAGGTGAGGGTCTGTGGACACAATTAGCTACTCACATACAGTCCCACAGGAACCTGAGGAGAATCCAAGGCAGCTGTGCACACAATGACAGGAGGGAGGAAAAGGGGGGAAATTATTTTTCCCTATCCTTTTGGTCTTTCAGCACAAACTGCTGTGGAGATAGAGCAGCGTGATGGCTGTGCTTTCTTGCTGCCTTAACTTCAAGTCACCTGAGTGTGATGCAGACCCCAGACGTGCTTTCTTCTTTGCCACTTTGTTACTGATTCAGAAATGATCCTCTAAGGAGGTGCTACCTTTGATTCATTTTAACTGTCCTGCAATATGATATGTTGTGGGAAGATTAGTTCTTAAATTTCTTAATTACTCTTAATTCTCTTTCTTCTGGTATAACTAGAAAAAGTAATAATTGTCAAATAACAAATAATCCACATATTTTAATGCCTAGCTGTTAATAGCTATTTAAAATACTAACTTTCCACCCTAGACACTCCTATTATTCTGTATTTTTTCCAAGCCATCCTTCTTGTAACAATGCACAGCAATGTTTTTCAGGTTCAGTGTGCATTCAATTAGCTGATTCTTTTATGTGTCTGGGAGGTAAGTTAATACAGCTATTCCTTATTTATAGACAGTGTCATTGTGGCGCACGTAGTATCTGCACGTGGAGTACAAGTATACAGATATACAGGATTAGCTATAATATTGCAGTGCCACCAAGATGGTATTTGCATGGTGTAAGGCAACGCCCAATCTACATAAGTCTCTCAAAGGCAACAGGGAAGCATATGCTTAACACAGACTGTCTGTTAACCATGTGTCTCACAGCTTGTTAATCAGAATTAAATGCTAGCATTATATTAGCCAGATGTTCTCCCCAACAGCACCCTTCTGTGGTTCCTTTCCATTATGTATATAGTGCACGTGGTATGAATTTTCTACCCTTTCAGAGCTGTACTTAAAAGATCACCCCAAACAAGAATGTGCCTTCAATGCAAGTCATAAAACTTATCAGCTACAAAAGGGAAATAAAGTATATTCCCTCATCTCTGATGGAATGATCATTGGTTGTATTTTTTGCTCCTACCAAAGTTCATTGGAAACCTTCTTCCCAGGTCTTCCTGCCCACAGCAGTTGACTTCAGTGGGAACAGGACCAATCCCATCATTCTCAGAAATGGTAAAGTGCTGTTTGACCAGGCTTCAGCTGAGTGAGTAAAAAACTACATTCAGTGTCTGAAGATGCATCCTCTAGATTGCAATGACTGAGAAGATATTTCTCTTCTTGAAATCAAGTAATTTCCATATGAGCAAGCAATTCCTCTGATTCTGCAGATTCTTAAGTGCTTTATTCATTCTATTTTCCTACTCTGACTTTTCACACAAAATAGGCTATGTTCAAAATAAGCAAATCGTAAATGATATTTTGTTGCAAATGTCTTTCCAAAAACTTTAATAAGCTTAGGTGCTCCTCATATGGTAGAGTAAATATAATATTTTCCAACATAAATGTTAATGTCCCTTTTGCACATGGAAGATATTTAACTTTTTTCTATTAATATAAAGTTATGTTAGCTGAACAGGTAATTTCCAGTTCTTACTCCTTCAAGAGTTTGTGTTTGGGAAAAGTTGCTGACAGCTTTGCTCTTTAATGAAATTGTTTCTTGTGTTCATTGTACATACTCCCGAACTGCAAGTTCTTTCAGGGTAAAAACTCGTATGGGATCTTTTTTTGCCTTCCATTCTTCCAGTTTTTCTTGAAAAGACAGAAAATCCTTGCCAAGTTCATATGCCAAAGTGATCATTGTTTCTAACAATGGAATATAATACCTGTGGCTGGTATGCACATGAAGGCATGATAGAGCTTTTTCTCCATATTCAAAGGCACTTGCTGGGTTTTCCAGGTCCTTGTGGCACACCACGATAGCACAGAGAGTAGGGACAATTGAGAGAGGGTTGCCTCTTGTCAGCCTTTCCTGCAGACCAATGACTTCTAAAAGGATTTCCAAAGCTTTGGTGTACTGGCCACCCCGCAGGCAACCATATGCTTCCTGAAGCTCGGGCCTTGTTAAAAAGTCAATAAATTTTTTTGATCGTCGGATATATTTCATAGAATATAGAAGTCTCAGGTAGTCCTTGAAGGCTAATTTTCTCTCATTGATTATTTCTTCTGTGAAATTCCCTGTTAGAGTTTTTTTGGGAAAAGTCACATCTTCCATTTCTTCACTAAACTCCTCCAGCAGATTTCTGTGCAGTTTCTCAAAATCTGAGTAACGCCGTTCAATTACGGACTTGTTGCTGTCAAAACTCCCTGTTTGCAAAATGATGATTTTATACATCTGAACACAATAAAACAGAAAAATAAGCATGAGAAGGACTATTCTATCCCTGGTGGACTCACGTTTTGTCTGTTATTGCTTTGAAAAGACTTTGTGCTTGTATATTCTACCAGTCAAAACCTTCCTGCACCAATTTTACATGGGTAATCTTGTATACTCCTATGGTTTACAGAGGTGCTGCTAAATTAGTTGCTGCTTGGGATTATGGTGCACGCTCAGCGTAGGCCTGATCTTTGAAATCTGCAGCCATCAAATTAATAATTCTCACCTCCTGCTGTTTTGTACTTTTGTCACCAGACTTAGCTTAGCATGTAAATAAGTTGTAGATAAACAATGCAGTAACAGATCCCATCCTGCAAGGTGCTGGGAATGGTGAGCTAGCAACAGACTGAAGCATGTAAAACCACTTACAAAGTATTTCTGTAGCTGTACTTTGTTTATAACAGCCATGGCTGCTGCAATCAATCATCTTTGGTGAACTGAATGGATTTCCCAGACTTAATATTGAATGTAATCTATTTTACATTGGTCGTAATACTCAGAAATGTTGTTTGTATCAGACATTTCTAGGGATTTGGGGGTGTTATTAATGCTGTGAAAGAAGAAGGAGTATTTGGCAGTAATATTTGGTGTGTGCAAAAATGAGATGGAGCAACTCCAAAGCCTTTTTTCCCCTCTAAATCATTGTCCTGTTATTCAAATTTACTTGGCATATAAATAATGCAAAAAAAAGTGACATTTCTACAACAATCTGTTTGCTATCCAAAATCCTTCACTAACAGCTAACAGCAATGCTGTCCCATATTAACAGTACTCAAGAGTATGTCTTCCTCAGCTCTTCACTAGCCTCAAAATGACTATAATAAATGTGATATTAGAAAAGTAGCTGCAAAATAAAATTGTGTGTTATGTGTTGTACAAATAGATTCTCTTCAGGTCCTGATCCAAGCACAATGATGTTGTGGAAGGGCCAAATCCCTAATGTGTGTAAACCAGTGGAGCTCCACTGAGGCCAGCTTAACTGTGTCACTGCACACAGCTAAGGACACGGCCTGTTGACCTTGCTGGCTTTTGGACAATGGCCATGTTCACATTCAACTTCACCCTGTTCCCACTGAATTATACAGGAAATGAAGCAGTTTTACTCATGCTGGTTGTTTTCTTTGCTGCTGCTGAAGGGTACAAACCAGTACTAGTACTAGTGTCTGTCTGATTATCTCCCTTGTTTTTCCTTAAAGAGAAATTCTTTCTTTTAATCTTCATAAATGATCTTTACAGGCGCTCCTTGAAAGCTTTCTAAACTTGAGCTGACTTCTCTGATTTCTTTTCATTTGTAAGCACTGGGACATTTTCCTATACTTTGTCCTGCTCCCTGCTGAAAGGTGTATATATGCCTGATGCATATCCAAAACAATAATAAGAACAATTTTTTAAGCTATCATTGTATTAAGGGCAGCTAAATGAATAATTTACAAGTACTTGTTTTTTTATTTGTGGAGTGTGCATGAAAAAAAGGAAGAAATACCATTTAATTAGACTATCGTTCAAATTGGCTCAGTTTTGTTGTAATGTATATGTTTTTGCCTAGACATGTAACTTATGACTAAATTTAACTACTTGCATGTATGCTGAATGATACTCTTGTTCTCATACAGTTATACTAAAATAATTTTAAACTATTCAACAAGCTGGATACTGTTGATTGTATGCAAGAATGACAGCACCTAAGTAGGTGTGTATAGCACACAACAAGATCTTAGGACAGCGTCCAGAACATTTACCTGCTTTAAATTCTACCAAGATGCATCACCCAGTATCACCAACACTAGTGCGATTCTTAGCATTTTTCATCTACAGTTCTCAGAGGTTGTGGCAAACAAGGAAAACATCCCTATCTGAATTTCACAGGAGTATTGAAAGAGACTTGCTCTATATCAGTCCTCCTGAAGGCCAGGAGCAGAACCAGAAATAAAAAACAAGTGTCATACTGTGAGTAAAGATACAAAAATTGAACATATTCTGTTGTTCCTGTCCTTCATACTCATGTTTCACCTTAAAAATATGACAGAAATATGCGATCTAATGGAGCTCTAGGTAGGGAAGAGGAATGATACCAGGTGATCTAGCTGGAGGATGTCTTAGACTTTGTCAGCATCAAAGAATTTTGCATTTGTGCTAACATAACTCTCTGATGTGGAAGTTGTACAAACGCCATGCAGTTGGTACAGCAGGCTAGCTCAGTGGAAGTGTAACTATATTGATATTGTTATACCTGTGTGAATTTCCTTAATGTTGACAAGCCTCTGGGTGTTAAGGATACTCAAGCTACTAATTTACTTGCTATCACTTTTCCGCTGCTGCAGATTTTGTGAACTGATTGTCAGAGGTATTTTTTACAGGCAGATTCCACCAGCTATGCCCATACGATCAGTGAGAACAGGTTCTACTCAGTATGATCATGGCTTGCAAAACTTGGCTCTGGGTAAGGCTTTCATGTAGTGAGTCATGCTGTGTGCTGTGCAGACCCCTGTAGAGTGAATAAAAATTAATGATCGTCTTACATATTCATTTCTTAGCTTACCACATATTTAGATAAGTGGTGCTCTACAATCCTGGTTGATGGGATTTCAAAAAGGAGTTTGACTTGTCTGCACTGGCGTTTTTCATTCCTCCAATATTCCTGAAGTTCCTTAGTGGTCATCAAGGAGTTGGGACTTAGAGATGCATTGGAATCTAAAACCAATATATTAGCATTTCAGTTTATAACCTGTGCATTTGGAAAGAAAACTCTTATGCATTTATTGTGAAAGGAGAGCCCAGAATTTCTGTTGCTATTACAGCAGGACCTAAAGACTGTTAAAATAAGTGATTTCACTGCTAATAAAGACAGGTCCAGATTCTTTGAGGAAAGCTATTGTGGTCTGAAATTTTGAAACATACCAAAGCAATTGCAGAACACAAAGTTATAGAAAAACTACTGACAAGAAGTATTGTACATCTAGGTTGTAACCTTAGGCACAGTCTGAGCAGGAGATATGCTTCACCATCCCACAAGTAGCTCTAAGAAATGCCAACTCAGTCTTCTGAATCACATGTTTCTCCAGGCTTCCTTGTTGCTAAAAGGAGGAGGTAATACAATGCAGCTGCAAATTCAGACATATATTCAAATACTGACCTTATTCAAATAGTGGGTTTGTGCAGTAACAGGTGAAAGCTGAGAAAACATGAATATCCTAACCTTAAAGCAGAAACTCAAAACCAGTTTAGCCAAAGAAGGAATTCTCACATCCTCTTTTTCTTTTGTAGCTGAACTGATGCCACAGTTCAGCTATAAATATTTTATATACTTCCCTCCTTTCCTCTCTCTTTCTCCCCACAATCACATACACACACACACAAACATATATACATATGCATATATAAAAATGTAGGACAGCTGGTTGAAGGGCTTGTTTACAGGGGAATTTGATGTAGCTTTTCAAAAGGGTGATTTCTGTGTCTGAAATCTACTGACAACAGTTTTCATCAGGTGGCATATAGGCTAGCAAAGTGGATAAAAGAAATGGAATATTTGTATTTCACAAATGGGCACACCAGTCCCAATTTCTAATCAATGATGTCTCTGTCAATTCAGTCAGCTGAAGTCAGTCTGCAATGTATCTAACATTCAGACAATGGAAGTGAATGACCACAAATGAACGGGAAGATAACAGCTTGATGCAGAAACAGAATTGCAAAGGCACCATAGCACTTCTTCAGTGGCCCCACTTCTACATGTTCTTAATCATTTGGCCATACAGTTTCAATTATCAAGGCCTTTGGGGTTTGGCTCAATCTCTACAAAGCACATATTTCCTAAGAGAGGTGGTGTTTATGCAGGCTGAAAATCTTGATGAGATGATATATATTTTGGATTATATATAACATTTTATTTAATAACAGATGACAGAAATCTTAGGCATAGTAAAAATTCAATGCTGCCTCTTCATAAGGCATGTGAGAGACTACTGTTAAAGATTAGCTTCAATCTTGATGTCCTTGCCAATACTGCCAAGAGGTTCAGATTTTGTGATGTACAGAAAGTGCACTCCCAAAACAGGCCATCTAATGATCACTGGTTTGGTGCCTGGTCTGTAAATGAAATCTGGAATACATTTTAGGCCCAAGGGATTTAAAAGGAAAACTCTGTGTGTATATACACACCAGGATATGCATCTGTTTCACTATTGCTCCATTATTACTACAGGTTTAATCAAGGCTTATTTTCAGTAGAGTATAGCAGTGTAAGTCTGGGCTACTGCTGCAAGAAATAAAGCTAAGTTTTTATGTAAAAGATTAATGGCATAAATAGCTATATGAAAAATAAAATTAAAAGATAGCATCAACCTTGTAGGTCACCTTTTCCTGGGTTTTCTTTTCTCACTTGACATGAAATTTCAGCTTTGGGTTGAATTTGTTCTTCATCAGATGGACTTGTGGTAGAAAATGTAGTAATACTGCTTACAGCTTCCAACAGTTCCCTTTCTGCTGTGCAGTGCGAGTCTTGGTCCATTGCAAGCCACCACTGAAAGATTACAAAAAATATGACATTTCTTAGTAGCATGCCTTTAGAGGAGCCAGTCTGGTAATCTTTTTTATTGACTTACTCATTGTTCTCTGTGAACTTATATGAGGGTAACTGTAGTTTCATAAAAACTAAAGTAATAAATAGAAATATCTATATAGCTATCAGTGAAGAACCACTCCTATTAACATTATCATTGAAAGTGTTTGGGTATCTTTTTGGTAGATTAAAATCAAACATGAAAGTCATAGGAAGTTACATTGAGTAAGATTAAGTGGGGAACTCTGTTCTTATCTATGAGAATTTTCTCAGAAACTTCAGTGGGGGCAGATTTTTTTCTCCTTGTATTTTGCCCTCAAGCTTGCAAGTATGAGTTCAGATGAACTAAAATCTTGGAGATAATAACTAGCAGCCTGGCTCTCTTACACTGCTAGAATTTACCGTTCTCAAGACTCCAAAACTTGCCATCTGTTCTTAATCACAACCTGTAGGGCAAAATAGGGCAATATCTAAAATAGTATATTTTTGTCATATTTCACAGATTCAAGTTCTCTCCAGAGACTTGTCTCTGTACTGTGAGAACAAAACAACTGAATGGCTAGGTGGAACGAGAACTGAGTTTTCTAATTGTTATACAGAAGCATTCTCCCTTTACTTGTCCTTTTAACCTACATACTGTGCTTGTAGTAGATCTCTATGCCTGTTCTGCTAGGACTACTTTTTTACCACATACTGATAAAATGCCTAACACAATGTACTCTTACCCCGTAGACCAGATTGGCCATTCTGCTGCATAAATGTCTCCCCAGGATTTTTTTTTTTTTTTTTTAAAATTCCCTACCTATTACATCACTGTGTTATACTAGCAGTTGAAAAGGTTCTGAGAGCATCCTAACAACTTTGCCAGGGCGCTGTGTTGTTAGTTAGCATGAGAGAAACATTGCTCACAATTCAGCCAATGGGTGAAAATCAAATAACAGAACAACCTACTTCAAAAAAACCCAAATCTCCTTGCTACAAATGTAAAAATAATGCCCAAACAGTGGTTATTAAGTAATCAGAGGGTTTAGGACAGGGATGTTACTACATATAATTTTGCCTCCACTTGTCTACGACATAGTTATGCAATGATGGATACAGAGGTGAGGAAACTCCTTCAGCAGGCCCACGATTTCTGGCAAACTGCAAGGCTGTAAAAACAAAAGCAATTACTTTCCCCACTGGAAATAATGGAAGTACAAACCACTCTCCTCTAACAGAAACCCTTCCTTTGCCTGGCTCGGATAAGCAAGTACATACATGTTGTCATCCTTAATAAGAGCATCATGGAAGCCCTTAATTTTGGACTTTGGACTAGGAGGTAGAAGTTCTCATTGTTCTCCTAGTCCTCCTTAAGATCTGCTTTTTGAACATGAAGAGTAGCCACTTACTTGTTGTCTAACTGCTCAGTCTTTTGAACGTCATGACAGTTAAACCCAAGAGCATGAACTTGCAAATATTTTTTTTTAATGTAAAGATAATCTCAAATATAGTAGATTAAATGAGGAATCTGAAAATGGCCAAACAAATTTAAATGACAACTTTTTTCTTGGTTGTGAGTTGGTATAACTTTATAAACAAAACTGTATATATCCAAGATATATATATTTATATATATGTATAACTTTATATACATAAAATATGTATATATGTGTGTGTATATATAGAAATATAACACTTTGAAATATGATTTACCAGGGAAACACAACACACTTGAAAATAGAAGAATGCAGAAGTGAACATTTTGACATACAAGTCTTCTGCCTTGAATATATCTGCCTTGAAAACTATCTGTACTTCGTATAGGCAGTTTCATTTTCACAAGCTATATATAATTCACTGTAAGCTCTTTTAACTAAGCTACTATATATTCAAAAAACCCAAACCAATACAAAAACCGTGCAACAAATTACAGTTTTACTTTGAACAGACACTCATCCTGCTCTGTTTCTGGGTAAATGCCACTCGAACTGCTTCACTGAGTTGTAAGTAACGCTACAAACCGAAGTGCACGGTGTACTCACCTGGCAACTGCCGAAGAGCTTTTAGTTGTGGTGCGTGTGTAGTCTGTATGAAGTCATGAAAAGCCTGCCTCGCATTTTCAAAACACAGAAAAATATGTCTGTGTGTTCTTCTAATAGGCACATTCTGTGTTTTACAAAAAGGAAGGAAGAAGCCTTGATTAACTCAGACTTCCTCATCCAATTGGCTCACTGGTTCAGTGCTGACTGATTACGCATGAAATTTCCTATCTGCCTCGAACAGCCCTTGTGCTGGCTGGGGGCGAGGCACGGCCTGTTGTCGGCTGTGCAGCTTCAGCAGCAAGGGCAGGTTTGCAAACCCCAGTGTCAGGATTACATGTGCAAATACAAAGTCTACCAGAGGAAAGAGTTCAACAGTAAATACAATTACAAAATCAATGAAACTTCTCTGCATAGATTTCTGAAACCACACTTAGCAAAGGAGAGATTAGGAAAAAAGAGCCAAATATGTAAATGTACTTATGTGGAAAAATATGCCCCTTGGGACATCTTTAAAGTACAGACTTAACATCCAGTTCAGAAAAGAAAATGCAGATGGTACCACAATAAATAGCCTCGCTCCATGTAAACTTACACTTCTGACAGAAATCCCGATTCCGCACAGTGCTTAAACATACGATTAATTTCGAATATCTGCTTAATTAAAGTTCAAAAAGGAGCATTATCATATCTGACATGACTACTAAACTTGAAATGGGCTTATGTGTGTGCCTAAAATTAATCCTGTGCTTAAAGTCTTTGTTGAACTGAGGACAAAGTGAAGAAGAATGACGCATTAATCCACATGTCCTTTGGCCCAGATGCTTCCTTTTGCTGTTCACTTCAGTTTGGAAATTTGCTTTAAAGCATCAGGATAGCTATTTCTGGGGTAAATAATATGGACGCTATCTTTTTTTAGTAATGTAAGTTTCTCCGTTGCCAAAGCTCACTCACTGAAGAACCAAACAATTTTAATGCAGCACAAATGTGGGAGGCAAACATCCAAAGGACCACATGGATCCTGCCCCACACATTCCTTTAGAACAAACAATTTAAAATAATGTAAAACCAGGGCCATAAACTGGCAGTGCTTCTCTTCTGCTTTATTTACAACATAAAACAATGCCAACTTTAACTTGGACTCAGTCTAAATGTAGAAGTTTTGCCAAAATAGCTGTCAGAATGGTGAAAAATCACTCCCATGCAGCTACAGCCATACTGGCAGAAGCCATAGTGTAGATGCCGTTATATTGGCAGAGTCCTTTAGCCAGTTTAGCATGTTCCATGCGGAAAGTGATTTAAGTTACACCAGAAAAGAAATCTCTGCTTGCCAATACAGCTCTAAGGTGTAGCTATACCAGCCAACCCTTTTAAGTGTAGACAAGGCATGGGTTTCTGGCTCAAGTCTCATTCCTTTAAAGTTAGATTTATGGGTTTGGTTACAATTGTGAGCAAAAACCAAGGGGGATTTCAGTGCCTTTCACTCATGCTGACAGTTCACAGATGTATCTAAGCTTTGAATCCTGAATCTGTTAATTTATGTGTTGCCAAAACCCAATGTATTATTTTGTGATGCTTAGTGCTATTGTCCTGCTCTTGATAAAGCTAAAAGAAAAGAGGAAATTATATTTTTCAGTATATTAAGTATGACCTCTACTTTCAATTATTTCAGAACAAGTCAGTCCTAGTCAAATTAACCTGGATGATTAAAAAAAGTGAAATCTTTTATTATGAGCATGGATGACTCATATGAAGTAATTTACAAATCCAGGGTGTTCTGCAAGAATTCTGCCTGCCTCAGTAGAGCGAGCTGTTATGGTCACAGCCGGTTCCTGAACGGGTTCCTTGTGCCCAGGAGCCGTGACATCCACAGAGGGTTTAGCAGGCTGCGGCTCCTCCTCATGCTGCCCCATGAGCTTGGGTTTGGCCCAGACAGTCCCTGGCCCTTCACTGAGACCTAGTGTTGTTAGTCTGGCAGCATTTTACTTTCCTAAATGTCTACTTGATTAGCACATTCAGAAAAGGTCTACAGTGTGCAGTGGTGTTTGCTAGCAGAATGCATAACTAGTATCTTCCTTTTTATATTCTCAGTTCCAACTCCAACAGTCAAATACTGTGTAAAGTGTTAAGCAGTGGAAAACGGGAATTTTCACAACGGCAGCATACCGTTCTGAAAGATGGGCAAGTGCACTTATACCATCAATTTATCTGACTATTCATAAATTTTAATGGAAAAGCATGTTCTGTCATAGTGATGGAACAGGGATCCTCCTGCACTGGCTCACTCAGAGTTTGTATTCTGTGAAAGCACTGACTTTGGCATGCATAAAGAGTTAAAGTGCATCTACCAAGGGATATGGAAAAAGAGTGCTCTGCAATAACATAGGAGCAAGGCAAGGTTAAAATCATAACACTGCAGCACATAAACGTGGCTGTCATAGGAGTTAGGTCCTCCATACCAACTTAAGACAAAATGACTCATTTTCAGAAGACTAACCTGAAAGTTTATATCTAAAACTTGGTAACCAGCCACCAAATGAGCTAGCCTTGCGATGCCATGTTAAGGATGCCTGTATTGAAAGACCATGTTTGTGCTTGTGATAGTTAAAGAACCAGAAGGGACTGCTGCAATAGTGAAAAACATCCTGCCTTGATTTATACTCTAATTTGGGCAGTTCATATTTTCCCAATCAGATAGATGACATAAACCCAGACAGACACAATATTTAACCATAGAATACAAAGCTGGTATCAGCTTGAAAAATTGTGGGAGAAACCACTGTTATATAGATACTGCAGTTTACTGCCAGATTTTATTGGCATTTTACTATAGGCTCAGAAAGGTCCTATGTTTGTTAAAGAATGTGTCTGTAATATCCCTATTACAAAATACTCTTCAGCTTCTGTCCTAAGAAACACAGCTTCAGGCAACCTCATAGAATCTGTGCTGCTTTTCCCTCTCAGGCCCCAAACTATGTAACTAAACCTTACTTATTTTACCAAATCATTCATTAGAACTGTAGATAATGAGAAAAAAACACGAGGCAGAAATACCTATTTATCCACATCTCCTTTTATCACATAACTAATATTTAGGAAGTGCTGTAATGTTGTCTTGGATGCTTCTACAAGAACCTTTCCTCTCTTTTTTTAATGCAGCTGGATAAATACCTACCATTTCCATGTTTGAAGTAGCAGAAAAATTCAGCTGTTCTGCATGAATATTCTGCACTTTTGGGGCAATGATGTGATAAATGAATACCATACTCCTGTCCTGGTAAGCACAAAATTCTGTTCCATGCTATTTATATAACATTTAATTGTATAGTGTTGTGTCATTTGAAAGTGGAATTTGTTTACCATATTTCATTATTACAAAACATGTCTCTCCTAACAAGAGTGTGGTTTAAAGAAATAATTTGCCGTTTAACAGCAAATATCTCGTGCTGGTGTTACTGACAGGGTTTTCAACATGAAAGAAAATGTAACAGGCCCATTTTATACTGCCAAAGCCCTGTTACCACTTTACAACTCCTTTATACTTCTAAAGGAGTATGAAGGAGCTTTAGAGTAAACAACAGTCTTGGCCTGCCTTTCATCTGTGGTCTGTCAGTGACACAGAGCTGTAATGCAAGCCCAGTGGGTCAATAGGATATTAAACTGGGTTAAATTTCACAAGTACTATTCTGTCTGTAGAATGACAGACTTCCTAAATGGTCTATGGGGGTCATTTTTCCTGCTGAAATCAGAGGGTCAAGTACATAATTACATGGACTAGAGAAATATTTAAAAATATTTGTTTCTGAGTTATTAGGTGTACCACATGTAGTCATTTCTACCTAGCATTTTGATATTTTATTCTTATTATGTGTCCATCCCCTTCTCAAATATAATTACGATGTACCTAGGCTAATATTTATAATCACATTCCACGTGTAATTTATTTATACCCAAAATGTAAACATAATGAAATTTGGGATAACAGGATTTATAGCAGACATGCTAATACATTTTGTAGTAACACAAACAGCAGCTCTAGAAATGGAGGAAAGTGCAGCTGCTGTGTATAGATAGCCACCTTGAGGATTAGCAGAGCATAACTTGGGTTTACTGTGTGTCCTTCTCCAAAATGAAATGTAATGCACAAATCTGAGTATCTTTTCACTACTATTTATTCTTTAAAAATTAAATATGACTTTAAAATGCAATTTTGCTCTTAAATGACTGAATAAAATTATCAGTGTGAGCATTCATTCCATAGTAGATGGAATCTCGTTATTTCCTCAGGAGTTTCCAATAAACTCCTGGTGGTTTCCAACACTCTGACTGTGTCCTTTACACCCTGCACATACCCCCGCTCACAAAAGCCGGTGCTGTGCCTTCCCCTCTTCCTGCCAAGAGCTGTGGTGGTGACATACATCGCTTCAGAGCTCAGAAGCGGGCACCCCTGCCCTGATCCCCGGGGCTGTGTTGGATCCACTTATTGTCTCTCTAGATTCTGAAGATCTATAGGGAACAGGATTAACTGGAACAGCCTTTTCTTTAACTAATGTTGGACTGCACGTGTTACTGAATTACATAAAAACATGTATTAAATGAATGGTAAAGATACAAAGAAACTAGGAAAGTGTTTATTTGTATGTCAACATTATTGTAACCACCTTGGGTACACGAGCATATGCTATTTTTTTCAAAGATGCTTCTTTGTAGGAAGTCCATCCATTTCTAGCAGTACAAAATTTCATAAGTGTTTTTAAAATGAAATTTAAAGCATCAGTTTAGAATACTATGTGATTAAAAAAATACTGTCTAAAAATAAATGTTGTCTTCCGGAAACGCTGAATGCATGAATAAAGCTTTTAAACATAACCATCCTGCTGAGCAACTCTTTTCTATTCGGGAGTTCATTCTCTCATTATTTAATAAGAGCTCACTATATATAAAAACCACTGATGCGAAGTGGATAAAGCAGAACAGCATTCAGATGACAGTCACATTCAGGAGGTCGGTTAAAGAGGAGCCACGTTTGGCTTTTATTAAATCAAATACTCAGTAGCATTACTTACATTTCTTGAGAGCAAAAATATTTCAAAAGTGGATATTGAAGCCAGATCAAGTTTGACACTCGTGAACAGTCTCTAGGTAACGCTACAGCCGCCGGCCCCACGACGGGCACTCGAAATGACCCCCCGCGCTCACCGAGCCGTGGAAGACGCCGCACCCCGGGCAGCGCAGCGCAGAGCCCGCCCCTCCATCCTCGCCAGCACGCACGGAGCCAGTGACGTTCGGTCCGCAGCTTTTACCTCGGAGAGGGCTCTGACTGCCAACCGGCCTGCCGGCAGCTCCCGGCAAGTCTCGTTTTTTCCCGTCTCCACGTGTTGCACCCGCCGGGCGGAGGCAGCGCCCCACGGCCCCCTCCCCGCCCTGCCACGGGTCCGGAGCGAGGCCCGGCCCCGGTCACCCGCCGTGAGCGCCGGCCCGCTCCCGAAAGACCCCCCCGGGCGCGCCCCGGCCCGCGGCCGCGCTTCGCCCCCAGCCAACGGGCGGGGCTGGCGCCCGCCGGGGAGAGCGGCGTCCGCTCGGGGCACAGAGCGGGACGCGGGAGCGCGGAGGAGAAGCGGCGCGGGCGCGGCACCGGGGGCTGGGGACGTGGCTGGGGCCCAGCCTCTGCTGCCGGCGGACGCACACGCACGCGCCGCCAAACCAGCCCGCCGCAGCTCCCGAGGTCCCGCCTCCGCGCTGCGCACAGCCAATCAGCGCCCTCGAGGGGAAGCGTTCCGCCAACCGCCCCTTCGCGCCTCCCCGCCCCCTCCTCTGCGGCTCATACAATCTTGATGGAATGGAAACCCCCGAACCACCTTGTCATCTGGCGGCGCTCTTCGCCAATAGCGCTACGAAGCGGTGGCGCCGGCGCCCTGTGATTGGCTGTGAGAGAGGCCGGGGGACGAGAGGGCGGGCCTGCCGGGGCAGCAGGGAGCGTTTCGCCGGCCGGAGCGCCGGGCTGCTGTGACGACGATGGGGAAGCGGGGAGCGGGCTGGGCCGCTGCGCCGGGCGCCGCGGGGCTGTGAGCCGGCGCCGGGGCAGTCCCGCGGGCGGGCGGGGCGCCGGGGCTGATGATGAAGAGGTGAGCGAACGAGGGGCCGCCGCTGCTGCGGGACGTTGCTCGGCGCCGTCAGGTAGAGGTGAGGCGGCTGCGCGGCGCGGCCCGGCCCCGCCGCCCCGAGCCGCTCTCCCCGGCCGTGTCTATGGCCGCCGGCCCCGCGCGGGAGGCGCGGCCATCGCTGCGGGTCAGGCCGGCTCTGCGGCGGCGGGGCCGGGCCGCGGTGGCCGCCCGGCGGCGGGGCGAGGCCCAGCGGCGGGGCCGGGCCGGGCTGGCTCCGGGGTGGCGGTGGCTCCCGTCAGGGTTGTGCGGGGGCGCCGAGCTTGGGCCCAGCCGTGCGTTTCCGATAGTTCAGCTTTAAGCCCTGGGCAACCCCTTGTTCCGGCTTCAAAGTGTTTCGGGGCTTTCCTTCCCTGTCCTGCGCGTAACCGCCCAGAGAGGTAGAGAAAATTCTCAAAATTGTGTGGGGGGGGAATAATTATTCTCAAAAACTTAGCCTCTCATCGAGACTTGCGACATTCTGTGTCATATCTTACCTTGCTAGGCGATAAACAGATACATCACTCTTGCCACTAAACGTTCCGTCACGAACAAAGTTATATATGATTTGGTTTCCATTTCAAGATCTGAACATAGATACATCATTTTATTGAGAGGAGTCGCGTATCACGTTGACAGAACGGTTGTCTGCAGGACAGTGATGATGGTGTGTTGATGTACACTTGCCAAATCTAGTAATGCCAGGGTGTTCTCATAGTTGATAATGATTTTTGTTCTTCCTCTCAGGTAGAATATTTGTATCAAATTTATAACACCTAAGAAAATCTAGTCGAGTTTTTCGGCTGTGTTTTCTTTTAGAAACCACGTTACCAGTATGAGCTTATTTGTATCAGACAAGATTTCAACTGCTATTTTTAAGAAACAATTTCTCTTTTTTTCCACTTACGGCTTGTGTTGCAGTCGTGTAATTCTGTGTATGTTGGGCTGCAACTAAATTTGCTTGCTCATAGTTTTAACCTTCCCTTGAAAATTATTTTTGGACCGTTAAAGAACATAACTTTGCCTCTCAGCTGTTTAAAACTTGATATTTAAAGTGAAAGTTCTGTCAGAAACTGCACAATTTATTTTAGCCTCTTCATTTATACTCTGAATCAGAGCTACAGACTTGTGTGTTCATGCTGAAACCTGATAGCTGATTCAGACATTTCTGTATAGTTCATCTAAGGCTACTGCAGGGTAGAAACAAAGTTCTCACATTTCAGAGCAAACTGTTTTTATGATGAGATGTCTCTGTAGTGACAACAGTGACTCAAGACTGGGGAAAAAAAGGAAATTAGGGAAGCTTTGAAGTTAGGTAGCTAATTATGGCCTATCTCTGACATTTTTTTAAATTTTTTTTTTTTTCCAAAGTATGCAGTCAGGTGTTGCAACCATAACTGTGTTTTGCCTGTTGCTTTCCAAAATCCTTTGAGCATGAAAATAATTCAGGTAGTAGGTGGAATAGAAGAAAGCGGCTGAACAGGCTCTGACATTTAAAAGTCTGTGGTGATGGTCAAGTACTCTCCGGTATGCACAGTTTTACACTTGCTGGTATGTTGTGCAGTGTAGTGATGAGTCGTTGCTAAGCATAATTTGCTTCGATCCCAAGTTAATTCATACTGAGGTCTAATAGTTTATTCCGGTCTAAGTCCGATACGTCTGTGCTGTTTGCTCAACAAGTACATTTTACTTGCAGAATATTCAATTCCATGGAAAATGTCTGTAAAAAAAAAAATCTTAAAATCAGTGGTTTATATACATAGATTTCTGATATATTGCCAGAACGTAACATCCTTTGTAGCAAGCTTTTCTGTGCTGTTAAAATAATACTTTATAATTTTTATTATTCTAAAAGAAGGGGATTTGCTTTTTAGAGCTGTATACTTTATTTGGCAGGGGACGGTGGTGGTAGGCAAGTTGTTAAAGGAAAGCATTTTATACAGTGGTAGTGAACTTTTTCATAATGGAAAACCTTTTAGTACCGTATTCATGGCTTAATAACATCTCTGCAGATGGCTAGAACTTTGAAAGACTGACCATACATATAATTATCATCATCATATAATCTGAATGCAGCTGTTAACATGTTTTCACATGGAATTCTTTACTACTAAACGTAAAGGTTATGTAATATTGCAGCAATGTAAACAGGGTATACTTACTAAAAAAATAGATATGATAAATAATTGAAAATGACTGTTTTTTTAAGCTCTCAGACAGACTTCTCTGTTAGTATAGTTTCCATACATACCTCTTAAAATGAAAACGAATTATTTCTAAAAG
The DNA here is from genome assembly GCF_031877795.1 of Strix aluco. NCBI lineage: Eukaryota > Metazoa > Chordata > Aves > Strigiformes > Strigidae > Strix > Strix aluco. The sequence goes on from NC_133944.1 coordinate 16,861,889, forward strand.
TGAAATAGAAAAGTTCATGATCCCTCTAATGTCAGAGATACTTCTTTGCATTGGGGGTTGATTAACTTTGTGGAATGGCTTGCAAAAAGGAAAGTTAAGTGCATCAGCCTTTGAAAGCTGAGAACATAGAATGGAACTATGAAGAACAAGACAGTATCTGTTTTTTTCCTGGTGTCTGGAAAATTAAGGGGAGGGAACTAGACAAAACTTGGATGAAACTCTATTTTAGTATCTGAGTAGACTTATAAAAACTTATGGTCATTTAATAATGTTTTCTTTGGGGGGGAGGGGGGAGATCCTGTTGTGGTCTTCATCAGTTCCTGTATAAAACTTAAATTTCAATGCAATACCAATATTGGACTTTTTTGTTAATCATCAACAAACATTAAAGCCTATTTATGTGTATCAAATTAAAATGAAGAAGAATATTTTTTAACTTTAAAACAGATTGACAGTCTACCAGACTTTATCTCAGTGAGGTCTGAAACTGTCCACATTCTGTCCCTCAGATGTTAATTACTTTGCAGATGGAAACACTGTAAACCACATAATTCCTGTGAGCTGCTGCAGCGGTGGTGTCAAGGTGTGATGATGACACTGACACCCACGTGCAGCGCCTGGGAGGATGAGGAGCAGGCTGCGTGCAGTTCTCATGGCTGTGTGGTACGGGAGGCTCAGCAAGCCAGCGCAGAAATGTGTGAATACCCAGGGACTGAAAGATGCTACTTTGCATAAATTTAAGGTCCTCTGTGGCTGTTACTACTTCTCTTTGGGGGCAAGATTTTTGTTAAATACTCTTTTTGTTTAAAAGCAGATGATGAAAATAATTCCAGTACTAGTGGATTCCGTTGCTTTCTGATAGTTTCTGAAGCTGGGATCAAACTGAGTAGGAGAAATAGCAATAGATTTTGTGGTATTTGAATGCTGTCAGAGAAATTCTGGAGGAAGAGGGTAGCAAGAGGAGGCACAAGGACAAAGAGTACTTGGTTTTTATTTACTGAAGTTAAATGCACAAATAATCATTGAGATTCTCCTTTAGCTGAATGCGAACTGTGGCATCACAGATTACTAACAGGAAAATTTACATGACATTCTTAACTTGTATGCTACCCTTTTCTGTCATCTTTAGAAGAGGAACAAATCCTGTTAAGGTACTCGAGATCTTTCTTCATGCATCCAGTATGATCAAAACTGTAGACATATATATGTGTGTATGTGTTTTGTATCTGCTACCATGAGCAATGAAGTATTTTCAGGTTGTTCATGTTTAGTTTATTGATCGTGAACTGTAATTCTTAAGATGATGTTTAACTAAGGTGTTTTCTTCCAAGGTATTTTAATACATTTCCTACTTTGTTGAACTGAATTCTCCTTCTGAAATGATAAAAATAAAAGCCTCTACATTTTTCTTTAGAACTGCATGTTGTGGTGCTGGTGCAATTTGTTTTTCATACATTGTTTATTGCTTACTGTAACTGTCCATTTCTATTATTTAAAGAAATGGCTGTTATAAATTACTAAAGTTTCCTTTTGCTGTTACTCTGTTACACTGCTGCAATTTTCTACTTCACTAAATCAAAACGTTATGCATGACGACAGATGCAGTACACTGTCAGAAATAAGTAGTCACTAAGCACAGGAAAAGATCTCCATAGTGGAAAGCTTCCATAAAATATTGTTTGTAAACTTGAGCAGGATATTTATTCCTGCTAATCTGAAATGAAGATTTCTTTTTCCTTTCACTTATGTGTGTTTTCTGCATTTTATTACACTTTTCCCATTGATTCAAGGAACTAGAGAAGGAAAGGAAATATGCAGCAGTAACAAGTAGAAATGGGTATGTCCATGATCAACAGGACTATGGCTGTTTTGAGACTGTGTTCGCTGTCTCAGATTTTACTGAACTATTTTTACTCTGTAGGAGGAGTGGGGCTGGTCACAGATTTAAATGATTTTCTGTTGTTTTACTTAAGACTAGCTGTAGCTCCCCAGTTTCATTTTGCCTTTTTTCCTTTTTTTTTTTTTTTTGTGTTTTTTTTGTTACTCTAGGCTTTCTTCTCTGGATTTGATTCTTTGCAAAATGAATATTGCATTGTTTCACAAAGATTGGACCCTCCAGTAGAATTTGTCAAGATCAGTGCACATAAATCAACAGTTTATTTTTCCTGAAAACTAATGTGCAGCTTTTAAAGTTTTAATCACAATGAATTCAGGCTTATGGAGTCAAGAAAAAGCAAGTTCATCCTATTGGGAAGAGCGGATCTTTTACTTGCTTCTCCAAGAATGCAGTGTCATAGACAAGCAGACTCAAAAGCTCTTGAAAGTGCCCAAAGGTAGCATTGGGCAGTTTTTTCAAGACCGTTCATCAGTGGGACACTCCAGAAATATTCCTTGTAAAGGCAAGAAACTGCAGATTGGATTAAAGATTCTGGAACAACCTCATGCAATCCTGTTTGTGGATGAGAAGGATGTTATAGAAATAAATGAAAAACTAGCTGAGCTGCTTTTGGCCATTACTAACTGTGAGGAAAGATACAGTCTGTTTAAAAGCAAAAGCAGATTAACTAAAGGCATCCAAATAGATATTGGCTCGCCTGTTAGAGTACAGCTGAGATCAGGAGACGATAAATTTCCTGGAGTTGTTCGCTTCAGAGGACCCTTAATGCAAGAAAGGTCCCTAACAGGGATATACTTCGGAGTAGAGTTACTGGTAAGTTTCTTGCTAAGGGGGACCTTCATACGTATTTTATCAGATGAGCTAAAAATCTTCTATTTAAAGAGGGAGTCATAATATCTTTAGTTTTCTAGAAGCATCATTACCCCTAAAAGTACTATAACCTTCTGTCTTCTCATAAGTATTGTTGAATACCTGTGAACACACCATATCTCATCAGCCTTGTATTCTACATGTTAAGTGAAGCTTGATGAAGTGCATGGGCTGGCAAAAAGACTTGGAACATACCCTGACTCTTCCAGCCTAGAAAACTTTAATTATTTATATCCCCATTGTGGCAAATATCTGAGGGAAAAACTTTGTTTTTCCCTCCACGTGGCAGGATACAATCCATAAATGCGGGCTTGGATTCTAGGGCTGCTGTTTTGTAGAGCCCTAAAAGTCAAATGGCAACTGCTTAAGATGGAGAATGTTGCCGTTGTGTTGTTCCTAGTGAGATATTTCTGCAAATTTAATGTCAACCGTAAGCTTTTGAAGAATTAGATTCAGGAGAGCGCCATGCTTGCAATAGTATCTTTTTCAAAGTCCTCTTTAAAGTTTTCCCCAGCTCTTTGCAATTCCCACTAAGAACCTTGGTGCTTCTGAAAATCAGCTCTCTCTATTTGGCGTCTAAGTGGAATTTTTGAATGCTTAGCATTATGTCTAGTATGAAGTAGTCTTGTCTTGGTATGGCAAAAATTTGATGATGGAAGCAAGATTTACATCTGAAGAAAACATGCTTTTCTAATCAAATGACATCTTACTGTTTATTCCCCTAAGATAGACAGCGTGTATATTTGCCACAAATTCTGGCAATAGAATTCTCCCAATATAATGATAGTTCATCGGGCAAATTCTTCATGCAGTTTCTCCAAAACACTGGATTATGTTACTGCTTTTGTAGTAGTCTGCTTTTGCACAAAATACACTGCTTTTTTTTTTTTTTTTTCTTTTTTCCCTCCTCTTCGTCCTCCGACACTTAGGAAGAAGGTCGCGGTCAGGGCTTTACTGATGGACAGTACCAAGGCAAGCAGCTTTTCAGATGTGATGAGGATTGTGGGGTTTTTGTTGCTTTGGACAAACTGGAGCTGGTGGAAGATGATGACAATGAACTGGAAAGTGACTATGCAGCTCCAGTTGACACAATGCAGGTAGAACTTCCTCCTCTGGAGATCAACTCCAGGGTTTCTCTGAAGATAGGAGAGAGTATAGAGTATGGGACAGTTATATTCTGTGATGTCTTACCAGGAAACGAAAGTTTAGGATACGTTGTTGGAGTGGACATGGTAAGAAAATAATCTGACTTTAATAACTTTTGCATGTGTGTTAGCTAGTAAATTACATGCAATATAGAAGAAGAAACATCCACAAGCTACTTCAGCGGAGGCTGACCTAAAATGGGAAATAAACACTTGTGTTCAAAGATGCCCCTTGGTGGTAATTGTTTTTTGGCATCAGGTAAATGGTATCCTATTTGATGCTAAACAGTTCAAGAGAAATACTCTGGTTACTCTGAGGAGCCTCCACTGAGCTACTTGCAATGTTAGATGTCAGTCTTGAAGTAATCAAGTTGAGTGTTTGTCTTGTTGGACTGGCTTTGTTCTGCCTTTTAAAAAAGTAGGCTGGGTACCTTTTTCTTTTTTTCTTTTTATAAGCTTTTTTTCATGTCATTTTGGTTTGTTTGGCTTTGTTATACCTTAAAAATACTGAATTTTAAGTACAAAAGTTGGTCTTTCAAGAAAATGTGAAGCTTGTCATTAAAAATTATTTCTAGCAACTTGGATTTTTAAAAATGAACAGTTTTCAAATATTTGGTAGTTAAAGGGTGTTTTGGTTTTGTAGATCAGGTGCTTCCATTTTCTTGATTGCAGTAGCTGTTGCCTAAAACGCACTGGAATTGTTCTAACTTGTTTATAAATAATGGATTTCATTAGAGTAATGCTTGTTAAAATAGGAAATATTTCTCAAGCAGTTTTTAAGTTTGTGTTTCTTTAAAGACTGTAATGTTTGACTTCTAAATATGAAGGTTGGTACAGGAAAATACAGATATTGTCAAACCTTTAATTTTCCTACTTTTTATGTTCCTAAAGACCTTTGTGTGTATTCTGTACGATGTAAGTCTTCTCTTGGGATACATGTAACATGGTTTTCTATTTTTAGGACAATCCTATTGGAAACTGGGATGGAAGATATAATGGAATACAGCTGTGCAGTTTTGCAAGTGTTGAAAGTACACTGCTTTTGCATATTAATGATGTTATTCCAGGTATGCTCTGCTTTCTTAACCAGAAGGCAGACTTTGATACCATCTCAGCCTAGGCACAGTTACGTGATTAAAACAATACTGCGGAATTAATATCCTAAATTCACTTGCATTAGTTTAACTTTCTGTGTTATACTTCTCTTCTGTTTACATTCTCACTAGTAGAAAAGGTTTAGTACCAAACAAAATTCATGTCAAATTGTATAGTACTTACAGTGCTATACAGTTGTATATTATTCATGAATATGTGAGTGTCTGTAGCAGGAATCCTTTTATTGAATGTTGTTCAATTTACTCCAGGAGTTTAAATATCATCTTAGACCAGAAAGCTGTTCTTTCTGTGCTTGAAACATATTGATAGTATTATTGGTGCATTCTGTGAGTAAATACTTAAAGATTCATAGCAAGACTGTGGAAAAATTCATTATCCCCCGCAGTTCACTGAATAGTGTGAACTTGTGACCACTACAGTCCCCTGATTCCTTTTCTGAAGAAATAAAAAAGTTTGATGTAAAACTTTTGTTTGTGCTCTACCTGCAGACAGGTACCAATGACTGTGCAGTCTTGTACAGCCTGTAGTCTGTAACCGTTGCCTTCTCTCTTCAACTTGGCTAACTTCTCTTATGTTCACCTCCTACTTGTTGGTTTAGTTGAGATGCATGTTTTTGCATGAATTCTCTCTTCTCTGGAGAATTTATGGGGACTTCTCCATTTTGGGGAAAAGAGCATTTGTTGTAGATGTGTTGGTAGAGAACAAAGTTTAGAATTTCATGCATCTGTTTCCCATAATGGAAATATGCACATACATTGAAGAACGTGAAGTCAGCCTGTTTGATGTGTTCAAGAAATAATGGTAGACTTTGGAGTAAAGTAATTGCTGTGTGTGATAGAGTAATTGCTGTAAAGTGATAGAAGCAAATCCTATATACGTAAAATGTTGGTTATATGCCAAACAAGGTTTCTGCTCCACCCAGTTTTAAAACTTCTAATGCTAGACCTTGGTTCAGTTACATCTCAAGTTTAGCTGCTCTGTGACATAGTAAAAGCATAACAAAGGGAAGCTAATACTCTCTTCATATACCATGTCTTAGAGACTGTGTCACAGGACAGGAGACCTCCTAAGCTTGCCTATACCTCAAGAGGTGGCGGTGACAAAAGCTTGTTCAATCATAGTAAGCCAAAGGCTACAGGTATGTATGGGAAGTGATTTTTCTTTACCTATGTAAGACTAAAAATTTCTGTTGCTTGGGAAAAAGTGTTGCCTTGCATACTCCATTACTTCATTTATTATTTCAGTTACGTACCAAGTTAAATTTTTCTGAAGTAGAGTATTAGTATGAATTTATTTAATCATAATAAAGGTGGTAGACAGTTTAAGTTAAGACTGATCAAAATACCTTCCCTTTCATGAAAAACTGTTTGAGGTTTAGCAAAAATTAAAGAGCATATTACCTAGTTGTCTAGTCTAACAGTTCAGGGCTGCTTTCTTTTTTTTCTGAAAGTGTAGTGTATGTGGGTTTTTTTCACTTTTTAATAAATATAGTTTGCTGTTGTCTTCCTTCTGCAGGACTAGAAACTTCCAAATTTTTAGCCCAGGAGCAGATCTGCTTAATAGTGAATATGTTAATTTTGCTGTGATTCAAAACCAAAACTGAATTCCCAAAATATAAACTACTTTTGACTCTGGTTTTGGCCAGTTCTGAAAATCCTCACAGGAAAAAAAAACCTGGAAGGGAGGTATTTTTATTTTTTTCTTTAAAGGCAAAAATAAAAATTCAGTGTCTTTTGAGTTTACTAGTAGCTATTTTGGGTTGTAGAATACTAATGACAATATATTCTGTAAGCTTTCATTCTGCCTGGCATTGGATGCTGGCAGAGATGGACTTCACTGAAGTAACTGTGGGTTCTGTGTGGCACAAGTTACAGCTGTGTGGAATTGGATCAGTAATTTATTTGCCTACTCTGAAATTTTTTCGCCTTAAAAACAAAAGATACCTGCTATACACTGTATCTCAAATACTTTCTTATATCCATAATTTATAGTAATGAAAAATTTTCACTTGAAGGTTATTTTCTGCTGCCTTTTCAGGTTGGTGACTTGAAATTTTAGCTTGGAGGATTAAGTAGGTTTGGGATAAACTGCTGTCTTGTTGCAAGCTTAGAACTGTGTTGGCTTTGATGGGAGAGTTTGCTGCTTTGTGGAAAGGCAGTTATGTGTTCTTGAAAGTATAGTAACAAATTTATACTCTGAAATAAGAGCGTAGCTAACCTTTTGTAAATAGAAATTCAGTAAAATGTGTTGTTTTCCAGGCACTACCTCTGAACCTGGAAATAGAAACAGATCTGAAGTCTTCTACACATTAAATGGCTCATCAGTTGACTCTCAGCCTCAAACAAAAACAAAACCCCCATGGTATATTGATGAAGGTAAAGAGAGATGATAGTCTTTCGTGTAGGCATACACCCTATTTAAAAAACAAAACAAAACTAGAGTGTATTGATGTTCTTCAAATGAAACAAGTATGAGTTTAAATTTAAAACAGTTGGAGTATGTTGTCTTAGTGGAAGACATACTATATCATAAAAACCATCTTGGGACCCCCATGAAAATATACTTCTGTCTTAATTGACAGACCTGTTGTTCTATTCTGCATGGAGGAGATTACATTCTTGGCAACATATCTGCAGCTCTGTGGGAATGCGTATGTCTTGCAGGCAAAATAAAAGCTGAGGCTTGGAAGGAAGCTATGAAGATATTCCTTGTAGCCAAGTATATACAGTAACTTTATGTAGCCTGTCTTTTTGTAGCTAATGTTACAGATCTAAGGGAGCTGTAATATTCTGCCATTCCAGCTAATCAGTCTGGAAGTAGGGGGATGAAAAATAATCTGACTAGGCATACATGTTTTTCCAGTATTTTTAAAGGTATTTCTGTAAAATATCTGTCTGAATTCTTACAAGTATGGGTGCACATACCTAAAGGATCAGTATATCTTGATTTGCTTCCAGATTATTTTTTTGTTTGTTTTTCCTGGTCAACTTTTCTACAGTGTGGCTGGCTGGCTTAGTGACTGAAGGGGTAAATACTAAACTAATAATGCTAATTTACAATGGAAACCTATAACAGTAGTAATCCCTGAATTCCATGAAACAAAAAGAAAATGGGTTAAAATTGTTCTTGGTTGCCTGACAGATGTTGTTCCAGCAGCTTGAAACTCTGTTTAAAAATTATTATAATATTTAAAATAAGGTAAATATCTAGCGAGGACTATGGAAGTAAAGGATTAAATAATTTTTTAAAAAAATGTTTGGACATTAACTTCAGTTAATGAAACAGCATGGGGAGAAGAGGCTTTTGCTCTGTGATTACCAATTGTGTATTAGATACCATGTAGAGACATGAGAGAAGATACAGAACACTTGTGCTATTACATGTAGTTGTGATCTCATTTATCAAGCACTGCATTAGTCATGGCTTATTTAAATCCTTTATTCTTTATAGACACTGACAGATTCCTTGTGTTAGAACCAGTGTATATTGTGATAGAGCCAGGGGAATAAATACTTTTCCATTTGCAAGCAATTACTCATCTCTGTATAAGCTGTGAAGCAAATCCTTTCCTCAGTCACACTGACCAATGAGTTCTAGTTTTGCCCATTACAGCCATAATCCTTGGGGCTGTTAACTTGTATTCAAAGAAAAATTATGATGTGGGGGTAAAAAAAAAAGTTTTCAATCTAAACCTTCCTGTAGTTTCTGGCTAAAATCTTCTTTCTCTGTGCTGTTCATTTCTGTTGGTTGTGGTAAAAGTGTTAGGGCTACAGCAGTGTCTCCTCAGCCAGTTCTGTGTCTCCAGGGTTGCCGAGTGACAAACATCTTCCTACATGTCCCCAGCTGATAGTGCTTCCTATATGGGACACCCATAAATCAGATGTGGTTGCAGATACATTTCACTGGTTTGATAGCTAAGTCTTTCCTTTTGTAAGATGGGGAAAAAAACCCAAACGACATTTACTAACATCTTGGTTTTGATTTTAACAGTTGCTGAAGACCCTGCAAAATCACTTACTGATTCATCTCCTGGATTTGGGCATTCTTCACCACCACTGCAGCCACCTTTAACAAACTCTGTATCTACAGAAAACAGATTTCACTCCCTCCCTTTTAGCTTGACAAAAACGTCAAGTACTAATGGTACTATTGGACACAGTCCTCTCTCTTTATCTGTTCAGTCGGTCATTGGTGATGTAAATACTACAGCTAACCAGGAGAGTCCCTCAACAGCAGGCCCAGTTGGGAACTCACATGGTCTTGAGGCAGGTTCCTTGGCTGAAGTTAAAGAAAACCCTCCTTTCTATGGAGTAATCCGCTGGATTGGCCAGCCCCCTGGAGTAAATGAAGTATTAGCTGGACTGGAACTGGTAAATATAAATTGTAGTTCATATTAATATTGATTACATGTTACTAGTTTTGTGTCTGAGAGTTGGTGCCTGTATACTTTGCAAAAGCAGTTGGTCTGGAGGAATTTGTCCAAACAGGTTGCCATGTGATCGCTGTATAACAGCTAAATTCTTAGATGAGCTCTGACTTCTGTGCCTGCCCTACACCCTACTCTGTTAATAGGCTCCGAGATGTTTTTGTGTTACAATGGGTAATGGAATTTGTAGGATTGGTCACTTACTGTAAAGGAGTGGCCTTTGCTTATGTTATGGATATTTTAATTGAAAAAAGCTGACTGTATTTAAAAGTTCTTTGAAATGCAGATATACATAAAATGCCCTGGCTGTAAGAGTCTTTATTGAATATAAATTTTTTGTTTGGTTGGTTTTTGCATACCAGCAAACAGGCTGTGTCAGAGTTATGACCGTCAGAGTCATAACACTGGTTTTGATAATCGATGGTATTGATTGTTGATTTGACAGCCATGTGCTTTATCTGTTCCTATGGGTCCTTGGCAAATTCACAGTTGCTGCAAACATTAATTGCTGTTACGTATTGACATTTACTCTGTGGCAGCTGCCAGCCAAGGTTGTGATTGGCTATCAGTTAAATTAATGTGTATGCAATTAGGGAGATGGGGTTCTTTATTTTGGGATAATGTTCGATAACATTTCAGATAAAGCAGTGTACAATTATGTAAAACAACAAACATCTTTAGCGAAGTAAGTGAGAATGTGACTGGAATTTCAGCTGTTACAAAAAACCCTGATGTGTGGGTTTTTTGGGTGAGGCTCAAGCTATAGTTTGCTACAGGTGTTCTGAGACTGCATCTTAGGATGCCCATGTTAAACTGGGCTCTTGGACTTGCCTGTCATGCATTTCTGCATTAAAACCTAGCAATTGTTAGTAAGTAGACAGTATACCTTAAATCATGTTATCAAAGATAACCCAGTTTGTGTTGTCTTTCCTTGATGTACGTTTTGGGTGTTCTGAAGAAGGTGTTTTTCTTATGCAGGCCACAGTCACGCTGGAAGTAGTCACACTACCCAATGCTTAGTGATTTTAGTTGAGTTTTAAAAGGTGCTCGGTAGTGCATGTGTGCTTTTTCTAACTACAGAAGGAATCTGGAGTGACTAGCTAGCTTAGTTAAGTTCCTACTGTTGACTAGGGTTAATTTTTGCTTTCTTCTCCCACCTCCCCCAAGCTGCTTCTGGTGGAATTTTATTTTGGATGGAGTGAAAGTTTAAGTATGAAAAAAAAAGTGTGGCTCTTAATTTCCTCAATAAATCCAGTTAAAGAACACCTCAGCTGAAGCTTTGTGTACTACAATGCAGAAACATTGTATATCAAGCTTCAGAGTACCTGAAGGGTGACTTACGGGTAGATATTTTATCAAATGTCTTACTGCAGAATTCTAGAAGCAAGAAAACCAGTGAATTCTCACTTGAATTTTCAGGAAGATGAATGTGCAGGTTGTACGGATGGAACATTTAAAGGAACTCGATACTTCACTTGTGCTCCGAAAAAAGCTCTTTTTGTTAAACTCAAGAGCTGCAGGCCAGATTCCAGGTTTGCCTCACTACAGCCTGTTTCCAACCAGATTGAACGCTGCAACTCTCTAGGTACTGAGCTTCTGCTTATTACTTGTTTATCAGGTGGGAACTGACCTGGGCTTTGGTTTTATTTATTCCTGCAATATGTTCTTTGTATTGATTTCAAATCTGTACAGGTAATACTTAAATGAGATTAATGAATAGAAGATCAGTCTGTACAGAACATAATGCTGCTATGGATTACTTATGCTTTAAAACAGGAAAATGTTCATATATTTAAAGAAATTTCATAAAATTTAAGGGATTTTTTTGTTACACTGTACATTTTTTACTTTAGAAGTTGTAAAGCAATCTTGGTGAAAATGGTATTTGCAACTCCAGCAATTATGTGATTGCATTATCAGAAATAAAGACAGTTATTTTTCTATAATGTCAAATTATTTTTTTTCTAAATAGTAACATAGAAAAGCATGTATTTTTATGGTGGAAGTTAGTGGTGAAAAACTAACTTCAAATATTTTGGATTTCTTGGGTCATGTTGTATTGCCTGGGACAACAGCAAAGAAAAAAGTGTCTGATACTTGTAAGGTAGTGTGAACAGGGCATTTATAATGAGAAGAGAGCTTCATTCCTACTGGATAAAATGAATTCAGTGCTGCAGGCTTTCTGAAGCACTCTAATGTGCACTGTCAGTGGAATGTAAGTCCTTGTTCACTCTCTGGAAGACAGTGAGTCTCAGCTATAATAAAATGCTATTCTAGTCCAGAGAAGGAATGCTAACACTAAGGCAGCAACTTAGCTGTAAAACATTAATAGGAAAATCTCAAGGGGGATAAAATTTGAGGCTTTAAAGTGTCTTTTGAAAAAAAAAATTTCAGCCTTTGGAGGTTACTTAAGTGAAGTGGTAGAAGAAAACACTCCTCCAAAAATGGAAAAAGAAGGTTTAGAGACAATGATTGGAAAGAAGAAAGGTATCCAGGGTCATTACAACTCCTGTTACTTAGACTCCACCTTATTCTGGTAAGTTCATAATTTGTATAGTGGCATCCCATGCTAGAAATGCAGAACACGTGATCTTTGTTGTAATGACTGTCTGTCTGTATTACTGTGCAGCTTACAAAGTCATGCACTGCAACCTTTGACACATTACTATGCTCTTGCAGTTTGAACAAGTTGTGCAGCATTTGCTGCGTAATGTGAAGTGCTAATCATGTCCAAATTGTACTGGCCCGTATGTATCTGTACTCTTTTGGACTGAGTGAGTCCCTGGCCTGTAAATGGTTGAAGGATGAAAGAGTACACAGGCCGGGGGGTGGAGGGAGGGAGATACCTCTTAGAACTTATTTGCAGAATCCTGCCTGGGCAACTGGTTTTGTGCTCTGCTGCAGAAAGGATGCTGGGTTAGAGTGGACTTCTACTATTTAATACGGCTGTGTCGTCCTCTGTCCGTAATTATCTCTTTGAGTTTGTTTAGTTCTTTAATTCTTCCTGTGGCTTTGCTTGGTTTGTCTTATGTTGCTCAGGCATCTGAATGGTTTTATCTTCCAGAATCAAAACAACCTTCCTTTTCTTTTTTTCTTTGTAGCCTGTTTTCTTTTAGCTCTGTTTTGGACACTGTGTTACTCAGACCTAAAGAAAAGAATGATGTAGAGTATTATAGTGAGACTCAAGAGCTGTTGCGGACAGAGATTGTGAATCCTCTAAGAATGTAAGTAAAGACATCAACTGGTCTCTGGTCTAATAGATTTTACACTAGATCCTGCTGTGTATGCATTCCTGTTACAAACTTGAAAAGTCTGGCTAGCTGCTGCTGCCAGTCTGTTCAATTTATTTTTTTTGAGTATTTTTACTTGTTCTTCATGGTAAATTTAATCAGTGCTAACTGGAAATAGTTATTTATTGTTTGACGATAAAATGTTTTCACTAGTCTCTGGAAATGCGATCAGCAGAAAGCCACTGTAAAATTTGTGTAGGTATGAATACAGAAGCATTGATAAATACAAGTTATGTTCATTCACAGCATTCATATTTACATGTTTTTAATGCTGCTGTTATTGACAAGAAAAGTATTTGGGTTATCTTACGTGGAGTTTCAGTCTGATGGCTTTGGTGGGGCTCTAAAAGTTTCATTAATTTTTACATGTGGTCTGCAAGGGGTCAGAATTCTGTTACTAAAAGAACTTAACATGAGCTTTGTAATTTCTTAGGCACGATGAACAAAGGAAATAGAGCAAAAATCTGCATGAAAAGTTAATTGTCTTTAGCTTATTTTTTTTTAAACATGCAAATAATACAGTTGTAGTTCTGAAATTCTGTGGACTGTCACTGAGCAATTTATCATAAAGTTTTTCTTTTGATTCCTGGAATAAAATGATGGCTTCTAAACTGTTCTTGTAAGGGCATGTTTACTTTGCCTGGTGTGTTCCAACATTCTGTGGTATAGGTAGTAGGATATACACCCAGTAGCAGAAATCTCAAGTGGCTGAGAAGACTGAAAGTCTTACTTTTACCTTTTCACCATGCTTAAAAGTTTCTTTGCACTTTCTGTAAGGTTTTAGAGGAGAAGATTGAATGTTCAGAACTTCAGCTTCTTGGGTCAGCAATACAGTTGTGTATCTTTTTCTCAAATATTGACATATTTTTTTGTTAACAACTCCCGCAGTGCTGCTGTTATGTGACATTCTGAAAATGAGGTATTAAGTGGTGCAAATTAGAGTGAAAACAAATCAAATGTATTGACAAATCAGAAGACAGTTATCCTGGTAAGCTAATGTTTAAAAAGAGCTCTTAAAGGTTATGTATGAACATTGAGCACTGCACTAAATTTATACTGCATTAAAAAACCTGGAAGTCAGATTAATATGGGGAGTCAATACATAGTTTTGAAGAAACACTGTACATAGTTAAGGATCTGAGAGCCTGTATTTCAGCATTTAAGAGTGTTTTTTTTTCTGCTTCTCTGACTTGATCACAAACTAGCTAATAGTTTATTAAACCCATTTATCTTAGATATGGATATGTATGTGCTACAAAAATAATGAAACTGAGGAAAATACTTGAAAAAGTTGAGGCTGCATCAGGATTCACTTCAGAAGAAAAAGGTAACTGGGGAGGTTTTCTTTTCTTTCCTTTCAGATTTGTAAGAATCATAATTTGAAGGAACTGAAATACCTTGCTGTATAATTATACCAGAACAAAAGACACAAATATTTCTCAGTAGCAGTAATACCTCTACCAGAGATTTGAGTGACCAGTGGGTGGTAAAAAGGTCTTTCCTGCTTCCTCGGGTCTGTAAGGAGCCCTAGCTGAACTCTTTCTGCCAGAACAGTGTTTCACCAACTGGGTTTCTTTTCTTGCCTTCCCGTGCACGTGTAACTCCCTTCTAGCAGTTAGATGTAAGGCTCTTCCTCATAAATGAAGACTGTGATAAGGTTGGGATCTTTGTCCTCTTTCAAAATGTCACTTTGGTCTCTGAGGAATAAGCTTTTCACTACAATGTTTCATTGTCACAATGGTTATGTAGTATTTTTAAAAATAAAATCTGTAAATCATGTTAGAAAAATCAATTCCCAACCTTTTGATCTTCTGCTGCATATAATGATTAATTAGCATTGTATTGTGTAGCTGTTTCATTTTTGTTTGAGAGAACACTACTTTCTTTGTAAATGCTAAATGCTGAAAACCAGTATTTATTGCAGATAGTGACAGGAAGAGAAATATACCAGAAAACTCTCAGTGTTGGGGGAGAATAGACCTCTGGGAAGCTAGTGTTGGCTGCATTCTTGATTAGAGAACTTGGTGTCTCATTTAGATGAACTTTGTACTATTGAGTGGTTTTTACCTAAGTGTTACTGTCACTACTCCTCACTGCTTCTCTCCAGTTACACTGTTTTCTTTTGAAAGCTTTTATTTCTCCTGAAAAAGTTGTGTGGTGCCAAATGATTCCTCTGAAATACAGAGCATCTTTTTGATCTTTACTGGAAGGCTTTGTTACCCTGTTGAGCCTGTGTCTCTTATTAGGGCCGTTTGACACAAAAAGAGTAAATAAAGGTTTGTGTCACGAAAATGTTCAGAGTTTGTCGTAATCTTATTGTGCTAATAAAGCTGTAAAACTGAACCTCTACTTTTTTTCCTATTAACATTTTGAAAGCTTTCATTTAAAATCAGTCTTGAATGATGTATCTGGTTTTGCATGCTAATGAGACTTTTTTTTTTCTTCCCTCCCCCAGATCCAGAAGAATTTTTGAATATTTTATTTCACCATATTCTAAGAGTTGAGCCACTGTTGAAAATAAGGTGAATCTTTTTTCTTTGTTGAACTCATCTGTTTGTAGAAACTGATGAGGAGAGAGTATCTGCTGCCTTTCAAACTGAGATAGCTCTTAGAGCACCTTTGACTTGTGACTCGTATTTCTAATAAGATTCAACATAATAAAGTTATATTGAAAAATTTGACACCATTTCCTACTTTTTTTGGTAGGTGGCTTTTGCCCCACTGCTCTTTTGTTGCAGAAGCGCATGAACATAGTTTCATGAGAACGGGATAAAGATCTCCTGTCCTAGTGCTGTCTACTTCTCAGCCTTACTGTCTTCTCTTAGTTATGCTGGAGGGGGGTTGCTGTAAGAGGACCCTGCAACACTTCTTAATGTGGCCTACAGTTTATAGCTACTTATTTCTGGGACAAGCTGCAGAGATTGCTATTTAAATGCTTAAATTGGTGTTTAAGCCATGGAAACTGATTTGCATTTCTTCTTTAAGGCTAATGAAAATATTTCAATGGTTTGGCTTTGCTTACTTTATCAAAATAACAGATACTGGTGTTTATGTATGCTTTCATCCTTGACTGTAGCACTTACAAGGATTCAGCTGTCATAACTGAGTTTAACAGGTAGGGATTGTTGCCCGCTGCTGTCATTCTGCTACCTGGCACCTGATATTCTCAGGTTTCTTGCTGCATTCCATGGCAGCAGCAGTGTTGCAAGGCATTTCGCATAGATTTTTCAGTCCTTTCCTCATTGCAGGCATTGTATTGGGTTATACGCTGCTTTAGTTCAGTGGTGCGTGAGGTGTGTAAGTGCCCACTGTCACGCTATGCAGAGATACGGGAGCTGCGACACTGTAACTAGAGCACCTCTGTGTTGTATGCTGCAGTTCACTGTGGGGATGCTGTTTGAGTCTAGCAAGGCTGTCTTCTGTGGTAGTTGTGTAGGGAAATTTTGAAAAAGTTTGATGGAATGAGAGATCAAGGCCTATCATGAATTTGGAACTGTGTTCCTGCTTCTGCTTAGACAAAGGTCTATGTTTTTAACCTAATTATTGTTGGGTTAAATTTTAACCTAACAATAGTTAGGTTAAAAAAACCCAAAAATACCAAAACACAACAACTAGTAACTTCAAGCATGTATTGGGCCTACATAGAAAAGTGTTTAGAGACTAGCTTGCCATCTTAAGAGGGCAACCCTCACAGTTGTTACTGCCTCTCTTTAATTCTGTGAAGTACAACATGCTGAGAAACCCCTGTGGCTAATGTATTAGTCTGGTGAAACAGCTGGGGTACAATACTATAATTATAATAATAGTATTTATTATTATAATTAGAATAATAGATCTTCATGTGAGAATGTATTTCTAGGTTTTAGTAGTTAACGGGTATGCTGCTGTGGCAGAAATCACAGCTGAAAGGAGTAAAGTAAAAGCAGGGGAAGATGCTTCTTATTCCACTTGTACATTTCTGCACTGTCTTCCATATTTCTTTAATCCCTCTTTTGTAAAGCTTGGCCTGCAAGGTTTTTGTAATGTCTGTGCCGTACAGAGGTGAACAGAACTTATGCTCCACCATTCAGCTTTTAACACTGAAGTTGGTATGTTTTGTGCGCGTACCTTAACTCTTTAAGAGCAATTCACCAGTCTCCTTTCTTCTTAGAAAGGAGGCTTAAAATGACAAATAGTAACTTTGAGCATCATACTCATAGAATCCTCTCAACACCCGAGTACTCTAAAAAGCAACAGTGTCTTAAATGCCAGCTGGGATGGGAGGACGTTACTGTGAAAGTTCCCAGGAATCTCCTCCCAGCAACTTTGACACTGGGATGACATGGTTTCTACATAACCTTTTTTCTTTTGCTATTGGAGGCCAGTTACTCCTATATGCTTTTTCTCCATGGTAGCAAAATCCATTTCTTCAATGTGATCACTGTCTTCTGTGTGCTTTCCTGTGTCCTTCCAGAGTGGGTTGAATTACTCATCTGAAGCCGTCTTCCCAAATATCTCAGATTTGTTTGTCACAGAAATATTACCTGAAAACATCAGTACTCAATTTTGACTTTGTTTTGAAACATCTGACCTCAAAACTTACTTAAATTGGTAGCTTGGACAACCCTTAAATGTGGATTATCCTTTTGGAGCGTTCTCTGTTAACTACATAGGAAATCTAGCAGCAGGAGCCATTTAGGGAGCAGTGTAAATATCTCCCTGATTAACAGGAAATGTTTCATTGAATCCAGGTTGGGTTTTTTTTTTTTTTACTCCTTATTGGAAATATCATACTGAAGAGAATTACTGTTGTTCCTTTTGATGTTCTGTAACTGAAACTCATACTTGTCTCTTCAGTGAAGGCTGCTTTATTGTGTTGGGGTTTTCAGTGCATATGCTTAGGAAGTATTTCTCAGTTGATAGTTCAGTAATGCATAGGCATCTGCTTTTAAAACACACTGAAAATTATACTGCTTTTGTTTCTTGAATAAGTTTTTCTAAAATCAGTTCACACTTAATACTTACTTGATTACCTGTCATCTGAGGCACTTTGTTGCTGAGGGTTTTTTTTTTTTTTTGTTGTGGGTTTTTTTTTTCAAAGCACAATATATTTCAATGCAGAGATGATGTTGTATAGACTATTTTCTGGTAGATGTTATTTTCTTAATAAAATACAGTCATTACAGCAGAGCTTCAGAATTTGTTTTTTTGTTTTTTTAATTCTGTTTTTAGATCAGCAGGTCAGAAAGTACAAGACTGTTACTTCTATCAAATTTTTATGGACAAAAATGAGAAAGTTGGAGTCCCAACAATTCAGCAGTTACTAGAGTGGTCATTCATCAACAGCAACTTGAAGTTTGCAGAGGTTGGTGACAGCTGCCGCTTTGTTAGAAGTGATGGTACCTATGGGACAAAAGTAGGATTTGGTGCAAAACCAAAATGCAGACATCTTAGAAATGGGAGTACTAGGTCAGGGGTACAGGTTGCCTACATTAGAAAAATATTTTAAGGTTGACTTAATGACCTGTATCCTTTACTTGAACAGACCAAAGTAATTTAGGTAAAGAATTACTAAAAGAAAACTTCTTAGTTACTGCCAGTAAGTTGTGTTAAGGACTACTATTTTGAGATACCTCTGTTTGTAAAAATCTTTACAAAGGGAAGATTTTTCTTTTTTTTTTTCTTTTTTTTGCCCCACCAGTATGGGGGCGTGTAGTCCAGTATGTTTAATATCATACTTGAGCATGACTGAGACTTCTGACATTTGACAGTGCTTTAGATGCCACTTAATTTTGTTTTGCTTACGTCTTGTTAATTTTGAAGTCAATGGGCTGCAAGTTTAAATAACATGAGTATGTTTATAGCCTTAGAAGTGTGTCCCTAAATTTAGGTAATTATCTCAAGTTCATTACATTATATTCTGGCATTTTACCTAGGCACCCTCTTGCCTGATTATCCAGATGCCTCGGTTTGGAAAAGATTTCAAAATGTTCAACAAAATTTTTCCATCCTTGGAATTAAATATAACAGACTTACTTGAAGACAGTAAGTATATAACATTGTGTTGTGTAATGAAAGAGAGTTGGAAAGTAAGTAGTTCTGGTGTTCTGTTTTGTTTTTTTAAATATATAACCAAGGTAATGTGAGGTGCTCAGGCTGAGGAGAAAGGAAAGTTTACTGGCTAGAATGCTTTTTTTTCTCATGTCAGTTAAAAGCTATAATTCAGAAGAATATATAGTATATAACTTGATTATGTTTATTTAATTCTTGAGTATGTGTACAACTAAACTTATTTCAAGGTGGTGGTGTTAAAATTGAGTTGTTAGCAGCAAAACAATTCATTAATATGGCAGGTAGGAAATCTTAAAAGCTAAATGTAGCACTGAGATTGGTTAATAGGTGTTTACAATGTTGACCATGCTTCATTAGTCTTTATGGGTTTGTGCTTGTTTCTAAGCTTTTTGTCATTAGTTTATCAAACTAGGAGAACCTGAGATGATGAGTATGTAAGCCTGCAGCATGTAGTGATGGTGCATTTTTCAATTATAAATCTATCAGTCGTCTGTGACCTAAATTTCTGACATTTGTCATTCACTGTATTTTTCATTGCATTACCTAAGGAAAGAGACTTGGTTTTAAATTTGAGATAAGAATTCATAAAACTTCTAAAAATTATTGGAATAATGATGTCTGAAACTGTCATGGCCTTTTCTTTCACTGTCATGGCCATCAGCTTATTCTTTTCTTTTTTTAATTTTTTTTTTTCTGGTGTTGACAGACATAGGGGCTAAGCTAACTGTACTAATATAATGAGAGAGAACTAACTTAATTTAAAAGCCTGGTTTTACTTGTTCATGCATTTGATAAAACTCAATATTCTGTTTTGCAACTTGCTACTCTAATAGTTCTTATTCCACATTATGTCAAAGGAAAGAAATTAAATACAGTGGCACATTTCTGCTTTGATTGGCAACTTGGTTTTAGCTTTTTTTAATGTAGTTATTTTCTCCATTCAAAGTACTAATCCTCCCTCCTTCCTATACCCCTTTTCTAAAAAAGCAAAAAAAGCCTCCCCAAATTGGAGACTAATATCTTCTTTAAAAATGCAGCTCCCAGGCAGTGCCGTATATGTGGAGGGCTTGCTATGTATGAGTGTAGAGAATGCTATGAAGATACTGATATTTCTGCTGGGAAAATCAAGCAGTTCTGCAAAACATGCAATACACAAGTAAGTTGTTGTCTTTGTTATTCTACAGGGGTTTAACCCAAATGGTTTATGCTGTAATAATTGAAAAAAAGGTGTTAAGAGCTTAGCGAGGCTTTCTCACCAGCATGAGTGCAGCTGCATCCCAGCAAGTAAAGGGTAGCCTTTGGTGACAAATCAAGAACTCCATTTGGCCCTGCAATGTGTTCATCAACAGTTTCTTACTAAAAACGTGGCAACTGCCAAATCCAGGACTGAATACAGTGGAGGAGTAGTGATCATAGGCACCTTGGAATCTGTTTCTGGTCACCTGCTTTAAATCCTAATTTTACATACATGCTACCTTGTTTGAATTGATAAATTCATGACATAGAACCACTTAATTTTGAGAGCTGTTTGGTAACTTGCAAGAAGCTGTTATAGTCATGGCTTGTTTTCAAGCCTGAACATAGTAGAAAATTGTTGCATTAAATCTGACCTCCCTTCTAAAGTTAGATTTGAATTTTCTGGGCAATATTGAACTGCACTGGTGGGGAAAAATAGAAGAAACATTTAGTCTGCCACTGTTATTGCAGTTCCTTCTCTAATGCCATTAATCTTCAGCAGTAATGTTCTTTTTAGTTTGTCTGCCAGCCACTGAACAAATAATCTTAGGGGGTGTTTTTTTCTCTTCTGAAATACCACTTCAATTGTAGGTTCATCTTCATCCCAAGAGACAGAGTCATAAATTCAATCCATTGTCACTACCTAAAGATCTGCCAGACTGGGATTGGCGACATGGCTGCATCCCGTACCAGAAGATGGAGTTGTTTGCTGTTCTCTGCATAGAAACAAGCCACTATGTAGCTTTTGTTAAATACGGGAGGGATGACTCCGCCTGGCTTTTCTTTGACAGCATGGCAGATCGGGATGGTAGATCTTTTATTCTTACTAATCTTATCTTATTTTTTTAATGTGCATTACTATTTTAAATTTCAGTGCCTATTTATTAACATTTTGGGGATATTAATATCGTTTGAATTGATGTACTTGATGCTGGGTCACTAATCATGACCCAGCCTTACCTCAGCACACTGATTTCATAGCAGCCGCTGATTTGCATAATCTGAATTTCACCTAAATTGGATACTGTAGTAAGTAGATGGTACAGAAGTAACTGTACTTAGTACTTAATGGGACTCCTTATACATTTTTCTATACTTTGCAAGTTTGGCAGAGAGAATTCATTTTAAATAAACAACTGCAGAAATGTGTTCTTTCAGTCTATATTTAAATGGATGTACACAATTATCAGATAGTATGCAAATATTTTTATTACTTTTGCTTAAATGACTTGGTGTAGGTGTCTTTACCATAAAAGAAATAGTCACACATTACAACATCTATGCCATTCCTTTGATTTCTTTAGAGTTATCAGTGGAAAACTGTTACCTTGTAATAATACAGATGTCAGTAAAACAAGTGTTCTCTTAGATACTGCTGCATTAAACAGGGTTTAAATAAGGACTCTTTGTTCCGTTCTGGTGTCTGAGAAAAGCAGTAGTAGATGCAA
This sequence comes from Strix aluco, assembly GCF_031877795.1. Taxonomy (NCBI): domain Eukaryota; kingdom Metazoa; phylum Chordata; class Aves; order Strigiformes; family Strigidae; genus Strix; species Strix aluco. The sequence continues at coordinate 16,883,368 of NC_133944.1, forward strand.
GTGTCAGACTCGTAGTAAGAGTTCTTTGCATGGAGAATTCTTGAACCCCACTGTTACAGTGTGATGTAGTGGGGAGAGAAGAATCTTGCCTCCTGTTAAAAACAAAACTGCTACAGGATTAAAGTCTTTTTCTTTATAACAACCAGAAGGCAATCAAGCATTGTTTCAGAGTGATTGAAATGTGTACAACTGAAGTCTAAAGAATCACTTTATTTCAGGAATGTAGATCACATGAGATAACCACTGGATATATCTCCTGCTGATCTTAGCAGGTTTTGTATCACAAGTATTTTTCTTCAGCTAGTGCTACAAGCTAAGAATGTCTGCTGAGGAACAGTGTCATGGATGTCCATACTTGTGTTGTTTGAATTTGCTTATTTTTACATGGAAAATGGCCAGGAGCAAACTCTGCCTTAGTCTTGCAAGTCAGGTGCAGATGCTCATGGTTTATAAATTCATCAGCTGTTACCAGTTGCCATGTTATTAACAACTTTGGTAGCATTTGAGGTGGAGTATGTATTCCGGTCACTATCCCTAAACGTGTGGGTGTTTTAGTAAACACTACAAGGTATTCTGACATCAACTGCGATTTTATTTTTTTTTTCTTGAACAATACACTTTTCATATAAGTTTGCAATAGTCCAGAATGGCGAATTTAGGTTTTTTTAGAAGGTGTTTTCAAGAACTGGTGATGTTGTCATAACTGAAGTACATTATAAAGAGCAAATATGTGTAGATGCTATCCTTATCTGTTTCTCTTTCTTTCCTAATGATTAAAAGGAGGTCAGAATGGCTTTAACATTCCACAAGTTACCCCATGTCCAGAAGTTGGTGAATACCTGAAGATGTCTCTAGAAGAGTTACACTCACTGGATTCCAGAAAAATTCAAGGTTGTGCACGAAGACTGCTTTGTGATGCTTACATGTGCATGTATCAAAGTCCAACGATGAGTTTATACAAATGAACAATATCCTCTGGAAAACTGAAGAAACAGTAGAGAGTTATTGACTGTTGCATTTGCTGCATTTTTGGTTAGTTTTAATGCAACCGTTGCTGGCAATGGATGCAATGACAAGGAAGAAGTTGACTATGAGAGCAAAAGGATTACTGTTCCAAAAACTACGTGTGGAGTTCTGTAATTGAAGTATTTAAGCATTTTGCACTCTAGGAAGTGTGCTTGTGTGTGTTTGTTTTATAAACAAAGTCTAAGTGAAGTTACTAAAACTTAAAGCTTTAAGTGCATTGATTATACACAGGCTTTTTTTAAATGTTGAAGGTGGAATTACATCAGGAGAAACCTCCTTAGTCCATTGAGAATGTAAAGACACACAGCATTCTTGCTCAGTGCGTTTCTGTGGACCTAGGATGATGATTCTCTTGTGTTTCTCTACCCTCCAACCCCCACCAATCCTCCCCACCCTTGATCTTTTTAACACCATAGATTCTCTCTGTTGAAGAGAGAATAACTTCAGTTTTAGTAAGATAAGTTTTAGACTGTTCCTTGCATATTAATTCTGTTCTGTTATCTGTCTACTACATTCTTTTCAGTTCACACATTTGCATCTTCAAAAATTAACGTTCATTTAAAGATCTGAATTCCTATCTTGTGAAAATCAAGCACACAGATTTGCTATCTGTTAACTTGCAATTTTTGGAGGGGAAAAAAAGGAGGAGAAGAGGGTATTAAGGGGAAGCATAATTGCTGAAGTATAAAATTAGCAATGAAAGTTAACAGATGTCTTATTCTAAGTGTCTATTTTTAAAGAAACAAAGCAGCCTGGAACAGAACAGCAACTATATACAAATAATTTGAGGACAAAACATTAAAATAGTTGATTGCCTCAGGGAATGTTACTGAAGTGGATTCTAGTCCTTGGTAAAACAAAACTGACTTTTCTACAGTACATTAAGCTACTACCTGGGAATATGTTATATATCTGACTCTTCATTTCAGGATTACTAATGAATATTAAAAATCTCTGCCTGGAAAGATGAAACTATAACTAAAAGTAGGTCAGAGTTTTACTGTATGCCAAGTACCTAACTGGAAAAGCTGCACAACCTGTGTTGATGTAAAATACTTTGAAGTCTGTTGGTTCCTGTTTGCAATGAAATACTGTTGGTTTAGCTGCTCTTTAGCTACTTCTGTCTACATTGACTAGCAAACATGCAACTATATATATACAGTAAAATCTGGTTGTACAAATTGCATATATATAAGCTGTACATTTTCAACTCTAAGATGTTTTATATGGAAAACTTCCTTTTTGGGATCAAGTCTATAGAAGGAGAGGTCACAAAATACAAGAGAGGAAAAACCACTTTGCAAAAGCTACTGATTTAAAGACAGTGGAGATTGATCCCATATTGTAGAAAATGTGGTTACTTTGTTCTTCTTGGAAAACTTAAATTCTTTCTTTGGGACACACTCTACCACAGAACAGTACCAGAGAGAGATTTGAAAACTATCTTTGAAGGACTGATGTGTCTAAAGCAAGGGGTGCTGAGGGAGTTGAACTGTTCCATTAGCTGCTGCGTGAAGCATGCTCTAATTTTTCACTCTCAAGAGCAAGAAAGTTATTAAAAGTGTCACGGTTGCTTTTGTCTCTAATAGTCTCCTGCTTTCCACGTTCCCTTCCCTTATTTATCTAGTCCGTGCTTCTTGGCAAGGCTCTATTTCTTTAGTTTCAGTACTTCTGTGAGCTCTTGAACTCTCCTGAAAAATTTCAGTGAGGCTTTAGGTGATGGATTCTATAAGCATCTCTCAATGGATGGGATATTGTCCATTGGCACGTCCTTGGCTACATACAGTCCTGCTCTGGGACAGCAGCTGCAGATGCTCAGATGCTGTAGAAGCATCTCACAGGCAATATAAGGTAAAAAGACTAGCTATAGGTCTTGGCTAGGCAGCTTGTATTTATTAGAATGGATTAGAGAAAAATGACATAATCTGAGCGACAGGTATGGTAGCCCACCCTTGGCTACATACTGAGGAGGAAGTCCAGCCACAGCCTCCAGGTACCTCAAGGGATGTTTTTAAATAGAGCTGTCTGCAAAGCAAAGGCAAGAGGGGGCTTGCAAAAAAAAAAAAAAAAAAAAAAAAAAAAAAAAAAAAAAAAAAGCACTAATAATACAACACTCAACTTGCTCTCTACAAAGTTTGATACTTTCATTCCCCTAGCCCTATTGTGACTCTGGACCTGAAAGTAGTTGCAGGTGGTGCCCCCTTCTGAACAAGGAGCAAACAAAGGCTTTACAAAGTGAACAAGCACAAAACCAATGAGACCAATTTGAATGTCTGGATTCTTGCTCTTCCCTATCCCTAGATTTATTTTCTGGTTTTCCCAATGCGTTAACTTTCATATGTCTTCCACTTATGTCATCTTTCTTCCTCTCCCATATATTACATACTACCTAAAGTTATAGTTATCTTACCCTCTTCCTGCCTGAACTTGGAGAACAGCCTTGGAACCGCTGTGGCCAGAGGGGAGACTTGGACTTGGCAACCATATTAAAGTTTTCTAGGTGAGTAATGTGTCGTAAAATACCCACCTTTTTTACAACTGCAAATATCCAAGAATCCCATTTTTTCAGGATGCGTATTCTGTTAGCAGATGTGAATTAAAATAGCTGGGTGTAAATGAACTGCTTGGCTTCTTGCCTCCAATCTTCTGGCCTTCGACTGCAAATGGAAAAGAAGTGGTGTGAACTCTTACTGTGGTGCATGTAGAGATCTTATGGAAGAAAGTGGGAGTTCAAATGCATTATTGTGCATGCTTCTTGGTGACAAATACTGTGTTTCGAAATGCAGGCAGTGCTTTACAGCTTGCATTTCATACTATACATTATTGCAAAACTGTAAATAGTTTTGCAAACAGTATATGATTACATTGTTTATTGCTTATCACTTAAAGAGGGCAGAGATGTCTTCTATAGCATTTAAAAAAAAAAAAAAAGTCTTGGTTTTGACAATTGAGTTGTCTTTTAAGCCAAAAAGTATTGCTTTATGATGTGCTGCATTGGGTTGGAAATAATCTGACAATGTAAATGAAATGCTGTGGAAACTAACCCCAGGTTTTTTTCCTTTCTCAGAAAGGACTATACAGACAGAAAAGTGATTTCACTGTGAAAGGAAACTTGTAAAATAACAAGGGTAAGAAACTGTTTTTAGCCTTCAGCATATATTGTAGGGGAATTGAATAAGCTATTTTGAAGATACAGCCTGCATTTTTAAAGCATCTGCTGCTGTCAAACATAATGCCCAAAGAATCCAGTGACTAAGCACCCAACTTTGATGTGTTTAATGCATTTGGGAACCTCCCAATCAGTTCTCTCTTTTTTTTTTCATATGGTGAATGTGCCCATAAATTAATAGCACTTAGCTCATTGTTTCATGGTTTGGCTCTTAAGTATTGCTAACAATGGCCTTAACCTGTGAGTAGGAAAACATAGAAAATACAGTTCCTGACAGCCTGTAAAAACACAGACATTTCATAATACATAAACTTTCGTAATTGGTGAGAAAAACCGCACTCTCAGCCTCTACTCTGCTAATCATGTTTAGAAATAGGGGTTCAAATCAGCAGAAAATTGAACAAACCACTGCACCACTAAATGCTTGCTTATTTTGAACAGAGTGGGTAAAGAGAAAAGGTTTTATTTAAAGATGATGCCTTACACACTACTAAAACAAAACCAAACAACTTAACCCCAAACCCACAGTAAGCTACATCAGAATGCTTGTCTTTGGGAGATAATTGAAGGAAAAAAATACAAAAATATGTATGTTCAGTAAAGGTCTTTCTAATATCTGTAATAACTGATTCTGTGCTCTTGACAATGTAGTACTGTGTTTAACTAAACAGCCTGTGAGATCTCCATTTTAAGCAAGTACTATGTGTAACAGCAATTACTCATAATCATAAATGGTTCATTTCAATGCACTTATTTTTCTTGTGCACTTTATACTCTACTGAATAGATGAACTTGGTCACCACAATCCCTAACAATAGCCTGTTTAATACAATACTAAGGCACAACATGCTGCAACCTGGAATTTTATGGTTTCAGAACTGAACTGGTGTAAAAAGCAGCTTGAAAGTTTTGTGTATTTTTACCACTGTAACAAAGCATGTTTTTTCTCTGTTCTTGATGTTTTGCTAAATAAACATCCCATGTTTTGTGCACAAATAGTCTCTTAAACTTACAAAGGCTGTCTCCAGTAACAAGTTAGGGAAACAAACCATTGTATCAGGTTGCCCTCAACTAGCCTTAATTTTTTTCCCCCAATGGTAGAGCGGAATTAGCTGCTGCTGGAAAGGAATGTACCATGTGCTCTTTCTGTATTAATATTAATTAAAAATATTATTCTTACGGCTCTATTCATTTCTTTGGGGGCTTGGCGTTTTGGGAGTGTCACAAACAATACTGAATACAGTTTTGAACTAGTTTGTTTTATGTACTTAGAGAAGGATTTCTTTTTATATATTTTTTATAGTCTCTTAATTTCAACATTTCTAGAAAATTTAGGAATTGCTGTACTGTATCAAATCACATCTAAGTATACTACTTGTGTCTACCTTATACTATAATGGAAAACTAACAAAAAGCTGCTATAGCTAACTGTAGTTTGCCTGTGGGGAAAAAATATTTGAAATGGTTAGTACATTACCTTGCTGACCCTAGATGATCAGTTCCTTCTGGGATCATGCTGTAGCTTCAGTGCTGCTTCCAGAGCTACCATTTAGAAGCCCTGGATACCAAGTTTGCATGCATCCTCTAGCTAGAAAAATACTGCTAGGTTTAATTTTTTAAATTTCCTGAGTATTGTAGTAATAATAATAAAGGCCTACCCGGGACAGCAAAAGGAATGCTGTCAATTTTAAGTATTTTTAAAATCTTTCTCTTAAAACACTTGTAAAAATACTGGGAAAATACATTTTTAGGAAATGTATTGCCTATTTCTGCAGTGTAAAGGGTCGGTTTGTTTTTTTAAACTGAGTTTTTCATTTGCAATAAGATTATTAGTTGACTTTTTAAAAGCTAAAGCTGAGCCTTCCTGTGGATCACTATGGGAAAGGTGCTCAGAACAAGTCACTCAACATTTTTACAGCACTACCATCAATGTTTATCCTCAGGAGAGCTGATCTCTGCTGAGCAGCTGCAGCTGGAGGTCTGCCTGTATTTCGAGTGTTTAGTCACAAGAGGGCAGTGCCTGTTCCAGCTGGAAACTTCTTGCCTGTTCCTAACCCACGGCTTTTAGAAATGAAGCATTATATTCATAGGTGTCTATACAGCTATTGTAATCCCATTTTTATAGTGCTGCTCTTAAAACTACTTTTGGGCTAACAGGTTTATAAATTTCAAACATACACCAAGTCTAACGCACTGGGTCTTTAGCTCGGAATTGGCTCAGAATTTGGCTCAGAATTGCCCCCTTGGCAGTTCATAAACCAGTGCAGGCTGAGCTCATGTCCTGCCACGTGTCGGAGCGGCCCAAGGGGCTGCTGGGCTGGCATCGCCAACACCACCAGCAGCCCCAGCCTGGGCAAGGCGGCTTCAGGGCCTTCCTGCACCCAACCCCCCGTGGCTCTAGGCCCAGCGATGCAGTGCAAAGCTCTAATAATGGAAAACTGGGTCCAAAGGAACCGTCTGAGTGACTAAGGCAGATACGGCCGGGAGATGTAAAATACCTAGGAGATCTGGGGGCATTTGTAGAGCTTTGGGGAAGTTAATGAAAACTGCAAACAACTTGAATGCAGTAGTAATTTCTCAAACCAAAAACTTCCATGCAAAACAAAATGTCATGGGAAAAAAGCACAGTGTGAGTCAGTCACAATCTTCAGTCACTCCATGAGGAGCAGGTCTAGCTGCAGCTGCTGAACCTGGCGGTGTGGCTGCAGCCTCTGTGAGCCCTACTTTTCTTTAGGCTCTTCCCAGAGATCTGCTCCTGGCCAGCGCAGGAAATGGGAGCCGGCTGAGGCCCACCTCCCCTGTGAGCTGGTGTGGGAATCGAGTGGCTTTGGGGCCAAAGGAAGCCAGGGTAGGCAGGGGAGGTGGTTCCAGCTGTATCGTCACTGAAGCTTGGCATAGAGAACACCTTATGGTCGCAGGCGTTGGTTTGCTCCTCAGGAGCTGCAGGCGGCCATGCCGCCCCCTCCCCTGGCCCCCCGCTCCCCTCATGGCTGCCCACTGATGGCTGTACTGCTGGGGAGCGCAGGAGGCCCCAGGGCTGCTGCCGCCGACTGCCCCACGGCTTAGCGACTGCCCCACAGGGTTCCGGCACCTGAGGGCCCGGGCAGGAGCAAGGAGGGAAGCCCTACCGCTGCTGAACTACCTAGGTCCATGACTGGAAAGGGTGCAGGCTGCCATTCCCACCTCAGCCCACAGCCAGCACTGCAGGTACTCATCAGTGGTGACAAATACATTTGATGCCTTTTACAACTGAGCTAGTAGTGCAATAAAAACATTTACAAAAAGGAAAAAAAAACCAAATCAAACCACCCTGCATTTTATGGCCCTAATGGTCAAGTTCTGCAGCTGATTGGCCTGTGTATACAGACGTTTGATAGTGGACATTGTTATTTATTAATCAATTTTATCAATTAATTAATTGAAGAAAAATTTGGAGGTTTTCTGGGCCTAACTATTCTCTATATGCATTAATAACTGAAAACTGAAATAATTGTGTGCATATTTTCTAGCACATGACTCTCATTTGTTTGTTATTGTTGATGCTGTCTTACCTGATGGCCAGTAAGCCACAGCTGCCCTTCCCGCGCGCCCCCCCCCCCGCCGGTTTGATGCTGCAACAGTGGGTGAGCTACAACATTACCAATGCTGGGCTGGGCTGGGGAGCTGGTGGGGCTGGGCCTCCTGCCCACACCCCACGTCTGGGCTCTGCTCATGGGGACGGTGACACTCAGTGTCTCGCCCAGAGTCCAGAACACACACGTGTTTCATTAAACCCCCCCCCCCCCCCCCCCCCCCCCCCAAGCTGGGCACTACCTGCCTGCCTTGCTTGAAGCAACCCTCAGCTTAAATGGAGCTATCTTACGATGCCACATGGTAGCTACACATCAGGGGGGTTTGAATAGCAAATAAGGTGGTGGGCTTATTTTCTCTCCTCCTAATGTCCACTTAAGACCTGTTTTAGACAACTAAGTATTCGGGAGTGGGAGTTTGGGGTGGAACATGGCAAAGAGTCCTGTTAGGAGTTTTGCGGGGCTGCATTCGGCGCAGCTCAGTGCAACAGCACCGTGTCCGTCGCAGCGCAGCCGGCAGCACCCCAGGGCAGGGCTCTGTCTGCAAGGCAGTGACAGCTGGTGCCTCCTCAAGGCAGGAGCTTACATAGATACAGCTTTTATAAGTGTGACACCCACACTAACAGAAAGTTTAGCCAAAGGCTTTGCAAACTTCCTACCTTTAGGTTTCTAATCTGTGAGGAGTCCTCTCTTCCCGTCCTATTTCTCCTTCATTTTCAGCTGATTCCCTGTTCCACGAAGAAAAGACATCTGGGAGTGTAAGGATAATTGCATATAAGTTACATAGTAATTTCTTTTTAAACAGTCTATAAATTGGCTGGATTCACCTTCACTTTTGAATGACACCAGTTTGTATATGCTAACGCTCACACGTTAAGATGCTATTCACTATCCACACTGCATATTGGGATTTTTTTTTTTTTTTAACCATGCAAATTGCCCACCTATCAAAGTAATTTGCAAAGGTAATTTTGTTTCTACTCATCTATTACAATAAATTGATGAATAAATAAATTATAATGCAGCAATTAAATGTATAATGAGATGGGCAACAACTATTAATAAATGCAGAGCTAGTTGCCCAAAGGTGAACAGACTTCCCCTCTCTTCTTACAAGTCAGGTAATGATCTTTCTATGATTGAGGAACAAGCAGCTGCTAAACATGTAAATGAAACCAAGGGATATATAGTTCACACTATAATACTGTTCTTCAGCATCATTATTATTGTCACATTATCGGATCTTCTGTGACTTTTCCTCTGAATATTTAAAGACAGGGAGGGGATATGCAATTATTTTTAAACATCCTTCTGCCAGATGACTGTCTGAATGAACCTAACCATGTTGCTGACGTGTGGGCTCCCTTCAGTAACCTAACTGGTACCGCATGACTGAGTTTTACCCCAGCAGAGCTACTTCAAAACCAGCGTTAGTCTGCAGGATAATCCAAAAGAACATGCTGAAATTCCGTGAGGGCTGGAAGTTTATTTTTTAAAATAATTCAGCGTTACTAAATATCAGATCTGAACAAAACAATACAATCAGGGCATAAACTAGTGTATTTTCTGGTTTTAAATATGGCTGTAAATTATAGCACTACTGCTCTCAGTAGTTTGACATCGCCATAAAGAAAAAGCAGAATATTCTTAATACCTTTTTGCCCCTGAGTTTTTCCTGCTGGAGTAGGCATGCTTTGGGATGCTTCACATTTCTTCAGTTCCCATCTATCTTCAGTATTTTTTTTCCTATTCAAATTAAGTGCCAGAGAGTTACCATTTCACAGGAGCATCCTTATTTCTTTCCTCAACAGCCACAACAGTGGATCCCTTGTCATTTTACTCCCACTCTTTCCTCAAAGTGCTCACTCTCTCTCTCTGTGTCTCTGTCTCACCTCTCCATGTTTGCATTTACTCACATGTATGCTTCACCACCTGAGATCACATTATACAGAAAATTTGTTTTTAAAGGAATGATTGATGCATTTACTGGTTTTGCCCCAGTCTGAGCTGACTCTGGCAAGAATGATCCATTAACATGAGGCTGAAGAGATACAGCATTGCCCAGAACATCAAGTTGTTTATCTAAAACTTTCTTATATTTAGAAGAATAAGGGTTTTCTCCCCCCCTGCATACAGTTTGTGGATTTCAAGGGCAGCTCATTAGTTAGCAGAGACTTCAATGAAGCTGCAGTGGTTGATTTATTGTAATAGATGGCAGGAAACAGAATTATCTTAGCAAATTAGTTTGGCTGATAGGAAAGCTGGCCAGCAGATAAGATGCAGTGCTGACGTCTGACCTGACCTGCACATGCTTCTGATGGAGTTACGCTGATTCACAGTTGAGGATGAGTTGTTACACTTAACAGAAAGTGCTCAGGAGGAACAAACAAGCCAGCCATGAACGTGGCTAGGAACTGCATGCAGCATGCTACCTGCAAGCACTGTCCTTGAGACTGCCCGGCTGCCCTGCAGTTTCTGGCTAAGGTGAGAAATATTAGCTGATTCATTAGCTGATCCATGCTTTTATACAATTCAAACACTCAGCAGGCATCTATTTCACAGAGGAAGCTGACAAGTTTTTTTCAACTGGCATATTGCAGTCACAGAAGTTCAACTGTATTTACCAGCCCTGATGAAGCAATTTCCTTGGCTTTTCATTGCTGCACCTATCTGGGTCTTTAAAACCCAGCAGCAGCTGGCATGAGGGGGACCTACGGCAGTTGACCTACGGAGCTTTTACTAAAGACACATAGTCTTATACTGGATCTTTCATGCAGATAAAACCAAAAGCGTCTAATTCCCGCCCCCCCCCCCCCGCCCTTACTAACTGACTACTTCCATTTTTCCTGTTTAGATAGGAAAAAAAAGAAATCCTGAAGTCTTTAATAAGCTCACAGTATATGTTATTTAGCACTGAATGCAGCTGTCTTCACAGTAGTGTGCAGAAGCTGTTTAAAACCAGGCAGAAAAAAGATACATGTAGATATAAAAAACTCATATTTGAGAGGAATTTAGTTTTGGAGGTGTCATTAACTGCATGCGTGTGTGTGTGTGTGTGTGTGCGCACCCATGTGGTTGTGGAGAGGGCACAGTGGTCATAAAATGAATCAAGAGCTTGCCTGCCATACTTCATCTTGCCATTGCTCCCTGGAGCACGATGGCCAGGGTGGGGACTCTGGGACAAAAGCCTTCAGGTGACATTGGTGGTGTATTGCTATACAAGGTACTCAGAAGACATTAAATGAATATAACATTTTCTAAGCAGGCAATAGATGTGCCTCCAACTCTGCTGCTGAGGATGGCATGAGGAATTTTTCAGCACAGACTCTAACTTTGTCAGCAGGCCCCAAAGGATCCCACTCCGAACAACTGATAGTTTTAATATCGTTCATCCTTCACAAGCAATTACCTCCCATGCCCTGGGACACCCACAGTTTGGTCAGGGATGCTGACTCTGACCTCACAGACAAAAATTCTGGAACTTAGTGGAGCAATTGATTTTATGCCCTGTCAAGTCCCTCATAAGCTCAAAACTGCAGAGTTGTGGAAGACCTCATCATAAAAAAGCAGGCTGAGAAATGTACATGGAAATCCTGATCCCCACAGATACTGGTATCAGTGGGTGGTCAAAGCCTTGGCACTTGTGGGACACCTGGATGAACATAGTTATCAACGGTGTGTAGAAATGAGTGAAGAACAGGAGTTTTGCACTGTGGTTAGTAGCATTCATCCTGTCTTGGCAGAGGCCAGGAAACCTGCCAGACCTTCTACAGCCAGAACCAATGGCCACCTCTTTTAGTTCTAACGACTAATGTGGGGAAATTAAATGATAAACATGGAGAGAAATACAATGATAAACATGGGGGAGGGGGGGCTGAAATGAACCCTTTCTGCAAGGTAAGAACTCAGTGATAAATAGATCTGTGCATATTTCCCAGCCTCATTCCTCACTTGCCAAGTCTGATGCTATTTTCATTAGGTCATGTTACCATACATGTCATTTCATACAAAGGTGCAGTATATCACAACTGGAGGTTGAGGTGCTTGTAGTGAACACAAATGAGCTTGTAATGGTCCATCTGCTTTGATTTTATTTAGTGATCCCTCAAGGGCTGGGAGCTAGAGTGAGAATAACAATGCTTCAACCCATCTGCTATTGTAGTACCAGCTCCAGTTGAATTATCACATGTTCTGAGTGGCTGGCATATGCTGTGACATAAAGCTACAAGAAAGTGTTGCTCTCCAGCTGTTGTGTTGACAAATACTTTTCAGCCAGTCATTAAGTTCAGCTCAATAACCAGGGGGAAACTGCAGCTAAAAGTTGATTATTATTTTATTTTATTTTAAGCATTAGAAATCACTAGTACAATATATTTTATTTAAAAATGTGTCACTAAGGGCACACGTTGTATATGGGCTTTAACAATAAAAATTTCTCTGTGATGCCCATAAATTTTTGTGTTATAGGATTGGATGGGCATCTCTGTAACTGACAGTGTAAATCTTAGTAATGAAACTACGGCTAACCTTGTTTAAGAAGCAGCACATCTGAAGCTGTGTATGTATAAACTGGCTGGCTTAGGGTTGCTATGGGCCATGAGCATACCTGACCACAGAAGGAACGACTCAGAAAGAAATTGTGATCTGAGGCCACATGCAATGATGGATAACTAGATTGTCTTTAAATTGAGGAGGAAAGCAAGTAGAGACGCATGTAGAAACATTTACCTGGTGGATGCAACAGGTTCGGATGGCTCATCTGGCATTGCTCCTCACCTGGGCTGCAGGGTGTGATTGCTAAAAGTGGCTGCTAATTTTGCTGGTGGCCTGCTGAAAAGCTCAGGACACTCTGGAGGCACCCTAATTTGTGGCCACATGGAACACTTGCTTCAGAGCAAGTCTTGGAAGAGTACTTGTGGATCTTTGCTGACAATGGTCAGATTCTCCCCTTCTCCTTCCTCTCTCCACCCTGTCCTCTTGGGGCTGCTGTGGGTATGGAATTCACCACTGTGTCTGGGAACAAAATAAAAGGAATTTCCCACAGGTTCAGCCAGATGTATGTAGGAAATGTTAGGTCCCCTGCACAGTCTAATGTTCCTCTCTGCAGATAATGTACTCAGAGAGGGCACGTGCCTTTTGGGCACTGTCCACCGTTCAGCAGACGCATGTTCAGTGAGAACAGAGCAAATAAAATCTGTTCTTGATATTTAAAAAGACTCTCCAGAATTCTCATCCCTAATCTGAGATGGTCCTGCTGTGGGTGGAGAAGGGATCGGTGAGGGGTTAAAACCAGAAGACACTAAGCGATGGTACCAAACCCTCAGTGCTGCTGCTACCCCGGGAAGGCAGGGCGGGCTCTCTGGAGCATGGCTCTTGTGCATTTCTGTTAACCATTGCATTAGGGATTCAGTTCTTAAATACGACTTACGCTTGTATTTTGTCTCAGAAAAACAACAGGCACTGTTCATACTGAAGCATTTCAGTTCTAGAGGTTTAGATTTCCTATTGTATCCAAAGACCTGTGGGTGCCAGCTGTCACTGGTGCTGCAGTTGTATTATGATCCCCTGGCTAGTGCAGGAATTGTTGATTACGTTGCCTTTTGAATCAGTTGATTACCATGAATAATAGGCCAAAAAGGCTGTCAGCATTTTGACTTTAACTATAACTGTTACAATTAATTATGGGTTTAATTAGCATATATGCCTAGCAGTAGAGAATATAATACTTCATGGGTAACAGATGATCCTGCAGCTGTAACTTAAAGTGTGATACAGGTTGGGATACAGATAGTTATTAATAAATGGCTTCTATTGTTTGAGGTCCTTATTTATCAAATTAGCAGGCACGACATAATCAACCCAAACTGTATAATTTATAATAATTGATTTCATTTTGACTGACCACCAGTCGGCCTACTACCTGCCCTGAGAAGAAAAATAGCCCTATTAGGATAAGTTTAATCCTAAACATAGCTAATGAATCCTATTACTTTAAGGTCATATTCGAAGCTTTTGTTAATTGTCAGAACCATTTTAAATTGATTAGAGTTAAATTAAATCAATGTAATGTTTAGAAAAACAATATTTCTAATGGATGAGGCCAAGCTGACCTCGAATAAACATATTTATCAACCGATTTCAGTGAATGAGAAGGCTAGCAGCTGGGCTCATAATTCATGATTGTCTATAATATGGGAAATGTCACTATCTAGGCAATTAATTATGTCAGGTAATAAATCTGTTGCTCACAGTTGAGCATTTGCCAGTTGGGGTGACAATACCCTCAGCAAGGTTATGATGTTTAGAGACTCTCTCCTCCCCCAAACCGACACTTTACAGTAGCAGAACAACTACATACAACTTTAAGGGGAATGAATGTGGTGTTTTCATAACTGCCATTTACCTGACAACATGCCAGACTGTGATAACTTAGTATGAAATAATTTCTCTACCAGGTCATTTCAAATAACAAGGATGTTCTATGAGGAAAAACTTTTGCTGAACTACATAACAACATTTCCCAGGCTGGAGAGGTCAGAAACTATTAACAGTTCCTTACAGACCACTATTAAGTGATTGGTTTGCAGCAAATACATTGAGTGGAAAAATGTATAACGATCAGAGAAATAATTGTTTTGCACAAGCTTGAGGGTGTGAGAAATTCAGAATGGGTTAACATGAACTAGGCTACATGATACTTCGCAGGTAATGACAGGTACTGTTTAATACAACAGGACATAGGAAAAATGATACACAGAAGTAGGATCAGTTTAAGGTTAATCATGCATTCAGTAGCTTAGGAAAATGTCTGGCATTATTGCAGACAAATGACACAAAACATCTGTTTTCTGTTCAATATTTTGTCAAAAAAAGAGCAAAGGTAAACTATTTTCATAAAGAAAGGGTGAGAAAATAGTATAAAAATGGCACAGCAGTAACTAGACAGATAAATTCTCATTTGTATAGTGTTGTATGAGCAGCACAAGCTGTCTTATGTCAGATCACAGAAGAAAAGACTGAGTATAAGTAAAGTAATACAGTATTTCTGTTGAAAAAGAGTAGGATAAGAGATGAAAAGTTCACTAAGTTAAAAAAAAATCTAGAGCAGTTCAGAAAGATTCCTACCATTTTTTGGGTTGTTTTACTTATTCTCTAGAACTGGACTTTCCATTTTGTATGTCAATACAAATGATGTGTTCTGGTCGGCATGCTGAAGCAGCACTGTGTTTGCAATGGGTGAATCATCCTCTTACTGGAGGCTATCCTGCTTTTGGAGCATCAGCTGGATTTTATATTTCTTTTTCAGCCATAAACTTCAACACTGAATTTAACCATTAGCCCTGAACTGTACTAATAAATGGTCATATGCTGACAATCATAATCAAAAGTTAATGTAGCCTATGCAGTCTTAGATTTTGCACATGGAAGGTACGATGCACTAGCAGGTACGTACTGCACTTGCATGTACATGAGCAACATTTTGGAACTAAAGTGTTGGCTTCAGAAATTAGATATGTGTCTTCAGTCAACCACATCAAATGGCTCTTAACAGCCATTAGCAACAGTATGTTGTGAATTGTCCTTTTTTTGCCTGAAGGGTATCAACAGCTTCATAAAAGGTAGTTGTGAAAATAAGTACTCAAATGCAAGTCATAAGCTTACATACATTATGAGCTACATAAAAAGGCCTTTCAGTCATAATATAAAAATAGTCTCCTACAAGAAGAAGAAAATACAGATGCTTTCTAGGTGCCCAAACAAGGCAGAGAATGTTCACTAAAAGGTCCTGCCAGCAGGTTTTTTTCATCGTTCCATGGACAGACACTTATGTTTTAAGAAATAAGAAATCTAACTAGAGGTCATCTGGCAGGATTAGACCCTTCATATGAAGCACCCAGAACTCCACTCCATGGACAGGGTGCCTGGATCTCTGCTGCTCCTCTTATAGAGGCTGCAGGCAGAGGCTACAGGCAAACCTTGGTCCCACATTCGCTCTCCCATGGTGGGAAATGTTTTGGTTCACACAGATCAGCTTCCCTCATGCTTCGCCATGGGTCTGCTTTGAGAGCTGGCCTGCCTGTGTTTATGCTGTGAAAAGTGGCTGCTCAGCCACCACTTCTGATACGGTTGAGTAGGACTCATCACAGTGGGTAAATCCAGCTTTGCTTTCTGTTTGGGCTAGACTCTTACATTAAGCTGTTTGTGTTACTGAGAATAAGACAAGCCATAGTGAAAGAGAAATTTACCCTAACACACACAGACTTCATTTACAGTGGGCTGAAGCTGCCACTTGACTTCAAGTCTCTGGCAGATACTTTGCAGATACTACTTGCAATTAAGCATTTAAATAGAAACCAGCTACATTTGTGTATAACTTCTCAGCAGGTCTGGAAGAATATGAGAAAATCAAACCATCAGCTGTGAAACACTATACTGGAGAGCCACTTTAGGATATTAAGGCAATTTGTGTGTGTGTCTGTGTATGTGTGAGAAAAAAGGAGAGATGGTGTTTGCATGTGTGTATATAATTACTACTTCATTTCTTGAGTAAAAGTCCTCCTGCCCTGTTCCCCTCCCTCCCCGCTGCCCCCCCCCCCCCCCTTTCCTTTATGGCAAGGAAAATTGCTCTTCTAACCTGTCTTCAAAATGTAATAACTTTACTTGCAACCAACCACTGTAGACCCTGACTGGACTCTGAATTATTACCGTGAGATGAAACATTTCTTTAACAAAACTGAGTCCTTTAATATCCCCCATCTCTGTTATTAGATGGACGAATGAATTTTACTTTGAACATAACATGTGGCATTGTCTGAAAATTGCCGGTATGAACTGAAGTTGGCAGGTATTTTCTTGCTCGCCTCGTCAGTGATTGCCATTTATTATATGTTGCACCTTTATCTGTCAAATACTGCAGAGCGCTATATTGATTTGTGTCTGCCGCAAAGCAAAGGTCACTTTGATCAACATACTACAAAACCAGAAAAAGTAGGGTTCTGACATTTCATTACCTGGGAAAAAAAGGACTAAAATAAATAAGAATATGTTTGAGAACAGAGCACTTCAATATCACAGTGTGCAGTAACTGTAATTAACAAAAGAACTGCTCTATTGAGGTTAAAGAGAAAAAAGAGAAGGCAGGTTTTCTTGCAGGGACTATTCTTTACATGACTGATTCTGCAACATTACAGCTGTGATCTTACTGAAGGGTTACATTCATTACAAATCAAATACATTGGCTTCTTAGATTCAGACTTTAATGAGCAATAAAACTCAGGAACTCTTTAGGAATTGGGGAAAATTTTATAAAACTTTTCATTTTGTCTAAGAAACCATAATGAGATTGGGGACTTTCTGTGCTATACCCAGATGAAGAGATGGTCCCTACCTTAGGAACGTACAGTCTGAAGAGATAAAGCACGGCAGAAAGAACTGGACCTGCTGCTACATGCAGCATGTCCCAGGTCCACAAGGAGTGAAAGTCAGAGCCAAAAATTAAGCCCGGATCTCAGTTTTCTAATTCGAGCTCCCAGGAGCTTGGTGGTCTTTCAGAACTAGCACACAATAAAGATTTGTAAGGAAAGTGGTGTCCCAGATGACCTAGCCTTGTTATTTTTCTTCATGCCCAGTGTCTTTCGGGCAACCCCTACATATTGCTTCACTGGGATCAGCAGACACTTTGCCTTGTGTAAATAAAATATTTACACAGGGCAAAGTATGTAAATAAAAATTCCAACATTTATGTGGAAATTTTTAATTCTTGCGGAAACTTCTGTTTGACATTTTGGGAATTTGCCTTTAAAATTTCCCCATCCCTTTCCCAGCAGTTTCTCACTTGTTTCTGCAAGAAAACACAGCACTTTTTCATAAATCTATTTTTGCTAGTAAACATAATAATTTTTTTTTTTTTTTTTTTTTTTTTTTTTTCCCATGCAGCTCCCTGATGCCCTCACTCAGGAGCTGAGTTGCTAGACTGGGCTTTTCCTGGAGCCAGATCTGGTAATACACATCCCTGGTTCTTTCCATACAGAAAAACAAACCTGTGGTCTTACAAGTATTACTGCTTTACCTGAACACAGGCAACAAAGTGGCCCAACTACTTTCCCATCATTACTGCTGTGAAGTTTCCTTTTTTCTAGTTTTATATATAGTGTTTAGTTCTTCATGTGAAGTCACATTTGCATTGAAATACAGCAAGCAGTTATACCTAAGATCTTTTGTTATACCTACGATCACTAGGGTGCATATCACAGCTTGCATGGCATATGGCAGTGCTTATCATGTCAATAACAAAGTCTGAATAATGCAATTCTTGGTTGTAATTATCTTTTATTATTACCAAGGGTCATTCCTGGGCTCTTCATCCTTTCATCTCATGTGGAATTTTGGGCTTCCTTATTAATTAAATAGCCAGTGTGATTGAATTAGCCAATTAGCTCTGCCTGAAGGGATGAGCATTGATCCAAACAAAGGGCCTGATTCCACAAACTTGTTGCTGTGAGGGAGAGGCTTGCAGGGAGCTGGCTTGGCAAGAGTGGGCTCATAGGACTTGGCAAACTATTGTTTGCCTATCCCAGTTAATTTGCAATTATTAGACCAGGCAAAAAAAAATTATTTGGATGCTTTCCTACTAGGAAAGTACTGCTTATCAAACATGAAATCTTACATGGGGATGTTTGACTTTATTAAAAAATATGTGTTTGAAAAAAATCAGACATTGCTGCATAGTGTTCTGGTGTTAACATTTTTTTCTCAGAGTCACTTTAAATAGTCATATTGTAATTTACTTTCTGTAAAGTTTAAATTGAAAATGGGAACAAAACCTTTTAACATTAAGAGAGGAGTCCTGACTGTTCCTAGGTATTGCAACAATATTGCTGTAAAATCCTGTACCGCAAAAAACGTCCCACTAAGCAAAAAATTAGACTCTGTCTTCAACAGTTACTTCAGTAAAACAATGTATGTTCCTTAATCTTAAAGCACAGATTAAAATCCCACACAGCAACAGGGCTATGCATCGCTTAAGTATCTGTACCTAAAAGGCCCACTGGATATGTATGCAAATACAGCTCATCTCTCTCATACTCCACCATTCTCACTCCCTTTATCTTGACATGTTTACTATTTCTTCTACACTGTGCTTCACTGAATAGCAGATCAAACTTCAAAGCAACTTTTAGTTTGAAATTTGTTTCCAAGCTCCTAAGCTATTCTTTTTCTGACAGCAGTGGATAAGAAATTGTCACTACCACTGGTGACATGTCATCGGGAGATACAGGAATAACAGATGGGCAGCAGTGAGATAGCAGGAAGTAACTTCTTTAAAAGACTGTGTTGACATCACCAACTGTGAGAGCAGAGGTAGAATAACCCCCAGAAAGGAATCCAATCCGCTCAGCTCTTTCTGACTCACAGGTGTTTTGTCTTATTTATTTTTATACATAGATCATGTTGGATTTAAGATTGTTTGAAGCTTTAAAACAACTATGCTAGAATGAATGGAAACTATTAATAAGGATTATGAAAAGGATGTATGGATTTAGCCACTAACTTCAGTGTTTTAAATGATACCACTAAAATGATAACTAGGATTGCTGATGTAACTGGCGTAGCTGAATGCCATTAATAAGACTCAAGAATCCTTGATTGCAAAGTGAGATCAATGGGTTATGACATTTTGATGTCAGGCTGATGGATCTGACTTTCTAAATGAAGAATAATTGATTATGACTCTTCAGAAGTATGGCTCATTATCAGCAGAGCTAGTCAACTCTTGACACCAACCATACATAACACATATTATGGTATGTCAAAAGTCATCACTTCGGGTCGGTGGCCATGATTTCTGAGAAAATTAATTGTTCTGATTAATGCAAGATATTACAATATATTGCATAAAACAAAATAGTGCATGGCTTCTACAAGGAAAATACCATAAAGGCAATGAAAAGACTGATTTTTTAGCCCTAAGTGCATTTTGTATGTAACAGATGGTCCACACAGCCTGTAAGAAACCTGTTCTTTCTGATGGTAGTAGGAAAATGATATAAAGCACAACATGGGCTTCATTTGCTGCATTTTATAAAAGTCTATGAATCTGTCTTCCAAACCAGGAATGACACAGACCTATAGGAAAACAGATTTCTTGATTTCAAAGAGTGCTGAGTTAGTGCTAATTAATTTTTACAATCTCCTGCTACAATGCACTTCATATTTTAAATTTAAAAAAAATGTGACAGTGTTTTATTTATAATACATTACAGTCCAGTCCATAGTTTTGCTCCAGAGTGTAAACTCCATTGTGTGTAATTGTTGTACAGTGGATAACATTGACACTGTCATGGAGAGGACATTAGATGCAGGGCATAACAATATTCATGGTAATAAAATAATGCCTGAACACTCCAGCCCAATACCCCATTCTGTACTGAGCACTACTTTTGAAAGAAGTTTATCATACAAAGGAAAGTGCTAAATACAATTTTAAAAAAGGTGTATTGAATGTGATCTGTTCACCAATACATTACCTTTCATTGTCTCCTTCAGAATTCTTGGAAAAGCTCTGGGCCACTGAAGGAAAATCAGTCACAGCAGAAATTTTTGCCACAAGGTCTGACAGAGTGAAAACAGAAAATAGCCAGGAAAAGACAGATTTATCTTGGGAAATGAAGCACCCAACTTCCCTGTGCTACTAGCTTCTGAATCACTAGATGTAGGATATGCAGGATTTCAAACAGGCATTTCAGTTTCAAACCACCACATTTAACATTATAATATTAATTTGGCTTGGGGGACATCATAATGTATTGACTTTCCATCTAGGACACTAAGATATTAGACAATTACAAGTTCAGTAATATCACTAATTCTGCCAAGTCTTGCCAATTATTCTGTCTCCCAAAGGACAAAGAACAAAGAGCTTCATACTGAGAAAATTACCTTTTTTACAAAAAATTAAAGGAAAAACTATTGTGAAGAAATATTCTTTTAAACCAGGGAAGGATCTGCTGAAAGAGATCTTTTTTCCTCTTCTGGAAAAAATCTGGTGTCTGGCTGAAATAAGGTGGCAGTTATTCAGGTGGGGATTACTCTAGCTTGCTTCTAGTAGGAGTTGGACGTTAACTTGTGGAACAGTTTTGGAAAAGTAAAGTCTTAAAAATAGCTAACAACTACTTAATAAATAGTAACAATTACTAACCATAATTTTACAAATTCCTCTACATTTTGGAAGGTCAGAAAATTCTGAAGTGAACTGTGATTTAGGCATACCGTTTTCTTTTGTGTCTAGAGTACATATGTCAGAATGGCACTTGAGAAGTGGCAATTTCCAACACTTGCTATGCTTGTTGACCTGCTGTTCCAGATGACTAAATAGGAGGTCTCTTGGTTTTACGAAGTCATGTTCACATATATGGTATTGACTAATACTTACATGAGACACAATTTGCTACTGCTCTGAACTAGGCCTGAGCATACACGGAAAGCTCTGCTCCATTTTGATCTCTTCTTATTTTATGTCTGTACTGTTTGGGGAAAATGATTACACAGATCACAGAACAGTGGAGATCTGTCCTGGATCTCTGTTGCTGGAATATCACCAGCCAGCAACATCTGGAGTTTTAGTTACTGTAAATCAGTATAATTATGAGTTAATGTTTTCAGGAGAGCAATTGCTTGGCACTTTATCAGATCTTAAGAAATTCCATTAATGTTACATTACCATATCATTGCAGAGAAATCCTAGTAAGCAAATACTGGATCAGGCCCTAAATGTCAATTCAGAGTCATAGCACTGTAGGCTGTTTCTTAAATTCAGTTTCTTTTCTGGAGAAAATTTAAAAAATTGCAAAATCTGCCCAAATCTGGTAGATTTGATTTGATGAACAGCTCATAATCTACTAACTGAAACCTTCTAAGCAGTTTGTCAGTTACTGAATTTAAGCCAAAATTTTTTTCATCCTTAATGGAGAAGTCTGTTACAATTTAATAATGAAGGTACAGAATATTAATAATGGGTTTATAGAAATTGCCTTAAACATATACAGACTTCACTGCTGCATGTTGTCCAGCTGTAGCAGTTTGAATACTTTATAGAAGAGAACAGAGTTCTCCATAATTTTTAGAAACAGAAAGAGACTGAACAGCTTACAGCAGCTCCAACACTGGGGTTCCTGGAGAGCTAAGGAGACCTTGTGTTCCCTCAAGAGGGTTTGCAGGCTCCTCTCGCCCCCCTTCCCAGCATGTCCGTTTGCTTCTCTGGCCACCAAACTTCCCCCTGGAGGGGCCCTTCACCTGATGCCTGCCTGTCTGCAGTTGTGTAGCTTGTATTTTGCCTAAGAAGTCCCTAAGGCAACACAAAAATCCTCCAAATAAATAGCTACAGTTCAGACACATGTCCTTTTTCCCTGACTGCTTCCCTTCCACCTGCTGCATATTAATTTTTTTTTTTTTTCCTGTTCTCCTGTTTGGCTTACCTTCTCTGGAATGCATCTGTATAATTTTTATTCTTCAAAATCAATAAATTAATAGTGAAGTTTCTGAAATGGCTGGCAATGAGGGGGGCTTGATCTCACCAATACACAGCCAGAACTGCCTTGCACCACTTGCTGAAAAGGGGCAGAGTTTATCATATATGCTGAGCATCATTGGAGAGACTGGGAAGACACTTTCTAGAAAAGAAGACAACTGCACATACTGCTCAGACTGTAAAAAATACAACAGAAAAAAGTAATGTAAATGTACCTACTGCTGTTAAAGTCTTGTATTTATTTTTAATATTTTCCCCATAACCATTCAAGTTCCTCAATATAGGTCATTTGGAAATGATGGCTTGGTTTTTGTATTGACTTGACAGTTATATATTCAGCATATATAAGCTATGGCTCAGCAAACAGAAAGCAAAAAATAAGGCATGAAATATCATCTGCTGTGCAGGAAAATGTACATCAATGGATTTTTAGCATGACATGTAGGTTTAACAATTATAGAAGCAATATTTCAACAATATGATTCTCAGATGGTGTTCCACAGACCACTGCTGGTCCACAAAATTGTGTTACAATCCTTGCCAGGGATACCAAGGCAAATGTCCGTCACAAGTCTGCCAGCGTATATGCACAGAGGTCAGAGACACTGAAAGACGAAGAGCGAGGTGCAGCTGTAGGCCATGGACACATTCATGGCAGTTCATAGACAGACTCACAAACATCCAAATGCAGGACCAAGACCAAGTTTGTAAATAACTAAAGGCTGGTTTAGTACTGTATTCCAAGTACTGTTTAGCCTTGATCACCTGTGAACTGACTCTTTATGGAGCCAGTTCATTGTGTTTTGCAGTGTGAAATATCTTCATATACACCAGTAACTCTTAGTAAAGGCAGACTTAGAAAACCCCAAGCCCTCAGCTTATTGTATAGAGGTAGCTCATCCCTAGACTCCCAGCTTCCAATTTCAGGCAGCATTTGGCTCTCAAACTTCCAGGGAAACATGAGCTCAGGGTGACCAAAGCAGCTACTTCGATCTGCAGAGAGCACTTGGGACGATTACCTTATTGCCTTATTCATTTCTGTGAGGTGTTACCCTAGACACCCAGGAATGGTAATTTAGATGTCACGAGGAGTTATTGAACTCCTCATGTAAGAAATATCTGTACAATTTGCTGAGAGTGACATCTCATCTTAGTGTCACAAGGGGGTGATAGCTGGATGATAATGCCACTTACTTGTTTCTTCCCCAATCAAAAAGAAGAAAAGCCTAGCAAAGCAGAGAAGCCCCTAGCAAAGCATCACAGTCATTTGTTATATTGATGATTATTTTTTATTTTTCAGACTGTAAGAATGCTTTGTGCTTGGTGCTGTACAACTGAGGAACTAAAGATGACACTTTCCTCAAAAAGCTTTCAAAGAAAAACAGTGCTAGTCACAGAAAGATGGACTAACACAGTCCTGGTCAATATAGTAGTCTGTGATTTAAATTTTTGCTCATTTGCATAGTGTAAAATGAGTGTCAGTTCTGATTAGCTGAGTTTGATTTGAAAGCTGGAAGAGTAGCATTGCCAGCACGAGCTGGAGAGCAAGTCAAAGACAGGATAGAGCTGCATAATTATTGCAAGAGTTGGAAACAAACAGAAGATTCTCCTATGCAGTAAAGTAGTTCCTGCTCCCTCCCCATCCTGATTCCCATTTTTTGTTAGGATGAGGGTCTGAAGGACTAGATTTTGGGAAGAAATGAAGAATAGTAGTAGCTTAAATAAAACCACAAAACTCCTGTGCATATAACTGGAAAAAACTTTAACCACTGCACTGATGAAGTAACTTGAGAGGAGTGCTGCTTCTCAAAGATGCGAAGTTAAGTGAGATTTAGAGAAGGAGGCCAATTTCAGTTTTAGGACATCATTAGCTCTTATTCCATGGAAATTCCTTCTAGTTACTTATTCAGACCAACGAAGAACCAAAAAAAGTAATCCATGGACTATTACTTAGGCCATCACTTGAGTGTTTCAAGGCTATAACTTATAGATGTGATTTTCCCCACCCCCATCCCATCCCACAGAAAACTTGTGATTTTATGTGCTTTTTTATGCATGTATTAAACAAATGGCACAGCTGAATAGCTTTTCTTAAAAACTGGACATTCACCAAAAAGAAGTTTGCCAGCACAGACAATTAGGCTTTCTTCTTTTAACAATAGATTGACTGACTGGCACATTTGAAATGCGAGCGTATTTTTTATTCCTCCGTTCACCCTTTGAGCTGATAAACATGAACAATGGGAAACAGCTGGGACAGGAAAACATTTTAGTTTGTATTTTCAAAGCAAGCAAGAAATAAACCCATCAGTGGGAGCCAGATCACATCTTCTGCCTTAGGGGTAGTCAGCAATTGGGGGGAAAAATACGATCCATATTTTTAATCAAACATTACATATTTATTAATGTGCAGCTGGCCTATTGTGTGCATGATTTTTTTTCTTTAACGCTGTGCTGCGTCCGTCAGCCTGACATTGTTCTGTAACTGACATTACTCTATAAGGATCTGGAAATGCACAGATTTAATAGGAATCATTGAGACAATTGCTTTCTGTATTATTAGGTCTGCGTGACGTAGGTACCATCTGAAATTCAATTTTAGAAGAAAAATAAGATATTGTTCTATCAAGGCAATTTTGTGCACCTGTGATACAGTAAGAACATACACCCCCACCCTCCTATTTTTCTCCTCACTCATCTAACTTCGCGGCCATTTAATGATACGTGCCACTCTTTTGTTAAAAATGTTTGGGCAAATGTATTTTGATGCTTATTGAGATTAAAGTTTCAGTACATCTCCCTGGTAGCAAAGGTTGGGCTGTTCATTAGTTGGAGGTTTGGCCTTGTCAGGTTCCATTGACTGTTGGCTAAAAGGATCACTTTATCATCATTTGTCTGCAATGGAGACAGTCTTTATTCAGCCTTGATTCCTCTGGGGTCACAGCTGTCATAACTTCACTTGCCTTATAATGCAGACCCTAGTTTTGCAATCCCCTTAGGTAATTGTCTAATAGATTCAGTTTACCTTAATATAGGTAATATGTTATTTATAAAGAAATACAAGGGAAAGGAAGGGATGATATTGCTTAAAACATCCCCCTCCTAACCTACTGCTTGGGATCAATCATTTGGAAATTATGTTAAACTCAGTTCTCATTCTAAACCCGAAAGGGGAATATACATTTTTTTCCTCAGTTTTACTCTCATCTTTTAGCTGCAAATCTCTAGACAGAACCCTCAGGCCTGGTTTTTCACTGGTGAAAGTTGAGATAACTCCACAGATTTTGACAAGGTTATGGTGTTTTGGAGAAAAAGGCCTCCATGTGAGCTTATTTTCAAGATTCTCTATCTAAAAGAAGTCTGGGGCAGTTTGGGCTTGTTTTAATTTATTTTTGGGGATTACTTTAGTTTTGAAATTTCTTGCAACACACTAGAAATTTGCCACACAGAATGTACAAAGAGTTTTATCACAAACAACATATTTCATACTTTTTTGGTTTTCTTTTCATCAGCTGTGTGAAACTGCTGCCACCAATCTTGTCATTATATAACAGGATTTTCCTCAAAAACATACCAGTTCAGTGGGTGATGAAGGACATTCTCTTGTTGGGTTTCAATGGGAGCCAACACAAACAATGGAATACTGCAATTCCTTCCTAATGCCATACTGGGAACACTATTTGCTCCACTTTCAGCACCAGGCTTCTGGTTCATTACCGGGGCAAGCCCTAGGTATTGGCCTGCAGGAGAAGCAGAACAGACAGCCAGCGCCTGTGCAGGACTGACGGGCAGACGATAATCAGGCTCCTTGGATGGCAGTGCTGTTTGAAAGGTGGCGTCTCCTGTCACGTCCAGGAATATCAGCACTGGAGTGAAGCACATGTTCTGGGCCAACAATTTATTTGCTGGAAATGATAGTTTAATTCAACCTGAATGAAGAAGTTTGACCTAAGGTCAATGAGCCAGAAATCAGCAAGGAGAAGGATGTGCTACTGCTGTCCCTTCTTCTCCAAGAGGGGCATCCACTCAGGTGCTCTGAGGCGGGTCTCTCTTCTATACAGCTCATCCAGTTTTGCATCTCTTGACACAGGAGCTGGAGATGAGATGATTTCCCTCAAAACGAGGCCAAAGAATCAGTTTGTCTCCATTTGATTTAGTAGAACCTGAAATGTTTTACAAAAAGTGGAACAGCTCCATCAGGGCATTGCGAGAAGCCCATTTTTTGGTGCTTGGTAACTGATGCATTCCCCTTGCGGGTTAGATCTTAGCTTTCAGAGAGCTAGAACCAGCTTGACCATGAAAAGGAGAGGGGCTGACCAGCTTCAACATTTGGTCTTCTTTAAAATTCCCATTAAAGAATGAGGAAAAAAAATCAGAGCTTGTTTTTCACACCGTTACTACTGGTTTTACAAACGCTTCTAACTTGGCAACATCAGTTACTGTAAATGAGATATACTTACATATCTTTTATTTCATATCTTTTAAGGATTCCACAGAAACAATTGTATGCTTCATAGAAAGTAGTTGCCACACTATGTTCTTAGTAGCCCTACCAAGGAAGCTTTGCTTTTCACTGTTTGTTTTTAATAGGAAGAATGATTGCTGTTGAAGTATCCATGAAAAGCACATGACAGAGACAGTTTTGAACAAGAAGTCCTAGTATAAAACTATATGGGTCCAGACAGATACCTCTTGGCAAGTAACTGCTTAAGGGGAGTAATTTCACAGACTTTAATAATTAAAAGAGCCTTGATGTAAAGCAAAACACAATGAAAAATAAAGAAACACCCTGTGGTGGGGGTCTGAACTTCGAGAGGAAAGTTGTGCTTTCCTTTACATTTGTGGAAGCTCAGACCCACGCAATGGTCCCACACCTTTCTCTTCAGGAGGATCCAAACACCAAATCCTCTCTGCAAATTCACTGGCTGGCTATTTCTTTTTCAGACTGTTTCCTGAATGAGTTGTCATATACGCATATAACATGTATAACATAAATATACACTCTATCAACGGCACATTCCCACAGTAAAGTTTGTTTCAAATTCCACTCAATCATATCTTGTGTGTGCATTTGTGCACTAGCATGTGTTGAATTTCCCAGCCAATACCTTAACTAGAAGTTGAATTTCACTTAAGCTTCTAATTCAATGCCAAAACTCACTGCACTGTAATATCTTAATTACAGTTGAAGGTTGATAAGGAAACAAGGAAATGGAGCTGTAATGCTGTAGAAAGTTTCCCTATAAATATTATCTTTCATTTATTTTTTATTATTTTTACCCAAATACCTTCCTTATAAGAAACGAATTCAAAACAGTTATAGAAAAAATAAACATGACATAGGGTAAAAAAAAACCAAACCCAAAGCAATCTTTTAAAGGGTTGCATAAAAACTGGATATAAATGCCTGTTTCTATGTGTACTGCTGCACCATCCATGAAAAGAGCCTTTAAGACAACACATCTTACAAAGGAAAATGTCACTAGATATAGTGTTGATCATTAGGTGTACTACAGTGTATTCGTCTGCTTGTACCCCACTTTGATTAGTATACAGCAAAGATGGCCACAAGCACTCAGAAAGTTTTATTGAGGTTTAAATCTTCATTCAAATGATGTAAAGGGGCATTGAATGAAGATTTAGAACTCTATAAAGCTGCTTGGCAGTGTCTGTGGCAATCTATGCCACATAAAAACTGAAATGCTTCTACTTTGTTATTGAAACATTTCTACTGTAATTCTTTAATATTAGGTAGCAGCCACAGTGTTGGGACATTACCACATCCGGGAGTATTTCTCTTACTGAGGAGCTTGCCTGCTATCAATTGTGCAGGATATTATAGAACATACCCACTGTTGATGTCTAGGAGATAATGGAAGAGGAATTGTTACTGCAATTACATATTATTATGCTTTTCAGAAGATAATGTGGGTTCATTCATGTGAGTATTTTGAACTAGCAAATACCCTAATTGCTTACATGTCTGTTATAATCTTAAATCCAGTTGACATATCTGATGTACTGTTGCATTTTTATCTGGCCATTTGCACGTTTACTCTCCAT
Source organism: Strix aluco (assembly GCF_031877795.1). Classification (NCBI taxonomy): domain Eukaryota; kingdom Metazoa; phylum Chordata; class Aves; order Strigiformes; family Strigidae; genus Strix; species Strix aluco. The sequence continues at coordinate 16,911,722 of NC_133944.1, forward strand.
GATTTTCCTCCGACCTGCATGAACTGTGAAAACAAGGGAAACAACTGTCTTGCGCATTTCCTTTGCAGTTTTGGTCTAAGTAAACACCCAGGAAAACAGAGAGACAGAGCACTGTAACCAAGTCCACTTTTTTCAGGAATATAGCATTAGCCTGTGCAAGAGCAGGATAAGTGCAAATGATCTGATTACACTGTAATGACAAATTTATGAAACGAAGAGCGTGGGTATTGTTTCAACTGTCCTTTCACAATATATTGGATTGACAGAGTGTATGTGGCAAATTACTCACCCATTCACTTAACCAGAAAACAAAGGGAGATGATTAAGAAACATCAGTATTCTGAAGCAGCAATCAAACTGACCCAGCCAAGGAGTGAAGAACAGCAAGCCCAGCCACAAAATGCTGCAATCGTCTCGCTTTATAACTGTACGTTTATGGCCAGCATTGTTCTGCAGACTTTTCTGAGGTAGCAAGCAGGGGGACGGAGATAACACAGACAGATACATGGGAACAGCATGGTGCCTATAGTATTCTCATGTTCACATTTAGTGACAGAAAACGTTTGGAGAAAAGATGTGTGCTTTTATAAATTATTGCTTAATAATCCACTAGAGGGAGCTTATGTATAACCTCTGCTAGGCCAATTATGTCAAAGAGCTTGATTTTGCATAATTAACAAAGATGAGGTAGTTATGAGGGGGATACCTGCACTGCTATTCTTTTCTCCACCTGTCGTCTTGGAGATCACAAATGGCATTTCTGGAGTCTCCAGTTCTAACCAGAATAGCTATTTGCTTTTCTCAAGTGGAAGCAGTGTTCTCATTGGTATTAGCTGAGATTCACCTTCATCACTGACAGACTCAAAGAAAGAGCAGCCACTGCTAAGTGAGGATATACACTTATGATGGAAAAGCATTAGCAAGGTTTAATTTACTCTATCTTCTGTCTTTGCCTATTTCAATTCTGACTGTAAACCAGTAATTCAGTATGATTCCCTTGGAAGAAACAGGCAAACCTGCAGATGTTGCTTCCTTTTTATTTCAGTAGGACAACGCTTTCAACACAGTGTTTGTTTGGGATTGCTTGCTTTCCAAGTGGAAATTTGGGGTCCTTCACAATATTTAACATGCAAACACCTTCAAGTACTTCCTATAATGTTAACTAATAAAAGACAGGTTTAGCTCTGTCATATCAGAAATATGAACTTTAGTTCAGTAGTAAAGACGCACTTACAATTACAGTTCTAGCTAAATCTAGAGATAACACACTTTCAAGCTACATACCCACACAGTACAGTCTAGCTAAGTAGTCAGATACACTATCAAAAAGCTTATCATAAAACTTGAAATTGCTGTATCCTTTACACTCATTTTGTTGCCTTTTTTCTTTCTATTTTTCTGTTGGAAGAGAAAACTTATGACTACACTTCAGCTGTCACCAGCTTTCAAGGTTATACTGATAGGAATGAGAAACATATTCCTAATCTGCATACCAATGCATTGAGAATGCAAAGGCAGGCTTTTTGCCATTGAATAGATGATGATAAGGTCTTAAGTCTTTTGAATTTCTTGTGTTGTACTTGTATTATCATATGATTTCTTAAGCCAGGAATGAATATGTAAATTTCTTGCCACTGACTTGCTCCAAAATAATGGACATTACACTTGCACAGTGGCAATTCAGAGTGTAAAATTGATTAATATTTGTTTTCAAAATGACATGCAATGATGTATGGATCCTTTTACAACTTAAATTAATACTTTAAAGAGATGAATGGTCTCTACAGAGGATGTTAAAGTTCAAGCTGAAAAATTTGCATATTTATATTACAACCAACTGATAATAATTGTCGAAACAGAATGTAATGTGGTTCGTTTTTCATTTTAATCTGGTTGTACTCAAACACAGGACCTCATTAACTTCCAGCAACTAATACAGCATTATCAGTCCCCATAAAACAGGCTTGCCTTGAATTTATGAATTTCAAAGACTATTTCCAGTGGTGAATCACTGTTAAACACTGGGTCAGTCACTAGCATTTGCACTCTATGTCATATGCCATAGAAGCATGAAAGTTACCTGCGCTAAAGTGCTTGAGAATCCCATGGCCAGTTACCTACTTGCTAGCTGACATTTGAAGTCAAAATTAAAGTGCGATATAGACATCTTGCCTTTGATGGCTCACTCAAAGACAGAATTTTTTTTCTCTGAATGAACAAAGTCAGGATATGCAACTTCACTTCCTTCCTAGGGGTAATATTCTTTAACAGTTAAAAATAAAAAGCAAGAGATCTTTTCTTAAGAGATGAGTTTCGTATAAGGAAAATGCAGAACTTTTCATAGAGAAGATAAGAGAACTTGGGAGGTATTGAGGACACAGCCCATGTAAATACTATTCCATTTGGATTTAAATAGCAATAGAATTAATAGTATATCACTTTTCTCAGGAGAGGAACATAAAATAAGTATGCTATCAACATGTCTTAGGTGGTGCATTATAGGCATTCTTGTACCAGATGTATCTCTAGAAGAATAAGCAGTAAACAAGTAACTTCACAGCTCTGTAAATTCTTGTTCTGAAATGGATATTGAATCTTCTATTAGATGCTTATTTCTTTAGTTCTTATCTCTTTAGTTCACTAAAAGTTGATGGCTATAAAAAGGGGAGGTATTGCTCACAGTGCACTCTCTTCAACTTTTTTCATTTTTCCATACAACTATAAGTACTAAGTAAAGGATAGTGTCATTAGCTTATTTCTATGAATAAAATGACTTTGGAGAAAATAAACTCTTTATGTCATCTCAGATTTTGACAGCCTATCTGAACTGATCTGTGGTTTTGAAATTCCATGGGCCTAAGAACTCACATTGAGCCATCTGTTCAAGAGGTCTGGTGTATGGCTGGTCTGGTAGAATGGGAGAGCAAATGTAACTTTATTTAATATTATAACAGCTACAAATAACTAAGGCCAGTTCTTCACTCAAAAAGGGCTGTTTGACAGTTGGCAATATCTGGAGTATAGATGCATTTGCAGTCTCCTAAGTATATTCCAACAGGGAAGAGGGTAACATTACTAAACTAACTTCCTGTAGCCCAGATGTTGTCTTTAAGCAAAGAACAGGTCAGTTAGGTCAGCTCCATGGTTGCTTTACGCAGCCCTGGGAAAGTCCTGAGAGGCTGAAAAAACGAGAAGGAACATTAAAGAAACTCTGTAAAGAAAGTAAATGTATACACTGCTAATAAGAATAACAAGACCTTTTATTCAAATGGATGAAAATCTCCAAAATGTCAATACCTGAAATTGTAACTGTTATTTCCTATGAAGCCATCCAGGCTTCCCATTATAGCATCATGAAGAACTTTTTTGTAGGTCTTCCTATCAACTACCAAATACCTGGAGGACAACCTGCTCTGACCGCACAGTGATTGGACATTCAGTTGTTGCAACTTTATGATGTTGCAAGAATTGATTCTTTGGATGCTCCCTGCAAAATTAGTCCACAGAATAGGCCAGTGAGATGCCCTGTTGCGTTCCCAAGCTTTATTGAATGAGCTATGTTGCATCCAGGCCACCACAAAACTTAAAAAACAAAATCAGAAAAAAGGCAGGCAAAGTAGTAAAACCTCTCCTCCAGCACATGAATTCATACATCTTACATGTTGGTCACTAAGTATGACTAAATAATTGATTTTTCATGATGAAGGGGATGTACCTTCCCTAAGACCTCTGCACTGGGGACCTGTGCTATAACATATTAATAACTGACTTGAAAATGAAGGAGTGCATATTCTGGCAACAATTTATTTGCTAGTAGAACAGTACCTAGGACAGTCAAAACTTAAAGTGTTCAGGACTTGGAGAAGAATCTCTGAGCAACTTGATAATAAAATGGCTGAAGAGACAAGATGCTGACAAAAGAAAACATTGCATAGGTGGGGCAAAGGGAGGAGAAAACAATACCCCAAACCAGAAACACAGTATGCAACTCTCAATAATTTATTATCACTTAGTAAAGTGAGAGAGTCAGTGGACAGCAAACATTAACTCAATGCTTAGGTGAGGAATGGAAAAACTATTATATACACAGCACCCCTGATTTGTGAATACTTTGCAGGGCTCGATCTCAAACATGGTATTACAGAATAGTATACAGAAAAATAATAAGGACAAGTAACATTTTGGAATGGTTTCTGAAAAATTAAATAGATAGGATTCCTTTGATTAAGAAAGGAAAGCTTGAGGGAGGATTTGTGAGGAGTCTATAAAAACATGCCTTAACATAGAAAAGATGAATTGGGAATAGTCATCATTTCTCATACTACATCAATTAGGGAGCAACCCATGAAATTACAAAGCAGCAGATATACAGAAATATGTATTTCTTTACACGGTTCCTGTTTAATCAAAACAGACCCATATTATACCTGTATGTTAAAATTGTGTGTGGGTTCAGAAAGCGACTGGAGAAAATACCAGCAAGAAATGTCCATCAAGGGTTATTAAACACAATGATGCAGATGTAAACAGCAGTCCCTGCACACCAGATTGCTGGAAACAGTAAGAATGTAATGAGGAAAGCTTCATTTGGTTGCTTCAGCCTTATGCTTTTTTTTTGCAAACACCTGCAGGAGACAGGATGTAAGGCTAGATGCTTGCAAAGAGCATAGCCACTGCTGTGCTCTGACAGACTGAAGGAATGGCACAGCAGCAGCAAAATCAAGAACTGGAACACAGGAGTACTTGTTCTACTCTAATCACAGTTAGGCAGATCACAGAATAGTTTGGTTTTCAACCCCACCAAACATACTGGCAAATTTTCTTACTGTAGCAAAATTCTTAGCCAGTGAAACTGGGCATTTCTAGTACAAGTTCTGGCAATCCCTATGAGGCAATGAGGGCAAGTTAAGCCATCAGAAATATATATTTACACATGGAATTTGTTAGCAATACTGCTCTTCTTTTCCCTAGCGACAGCTCCATTGCAACAGCCTTGGAAAACACATGCACACACGCACACACATACAGAGAAACAATCAATAGATACACTTAGAAAGCCTGTTATACCATGTTGTGCTTCACAGATTTTGATAATATCAATCATAATTGAGTTAGATATAATCCATCTGACTTTCAGTATGCTGGGGTCAGCAGGGGATGCAATGCCTCACTTCACATCAATTACCACATATAGTAAGGTGGTGGTAAGCAATTCCATTTGATAGTTTGCAGCTATAAATAATTATATGGCAATAGCAGTAAAGTTGGCTCTTGGGCACAATACAGAATCATGAATTTTCATTTACTTATATCTCAGAAGCTGTTAGGCCTACTGGTTTGAAATGTGAACCCCTGATTAGGTATATCAGTCTTTATATTAATACAGTATATGCAGCTGGTAGATGCTTTTGAATGAACATTTTATGCTTTCTCTTATTTCATGAGAATATTTTCATTACAAATACAACCACATGATACATAAGGACTGATTAGAAATTGCTATGACAAAGCAAACTTGGTCTCATGTTCCTTTAATATCATGTTCCATCTTTCATTCAGTTTAGGGCCTGTCCCATCCAGGTCTCTGTGGGATTTCAGTAAGAAGATGTTTTTTATATGCTGTATAATAAATTCTCAGCAATTTGAAGACATACAGAGTAAAGCAGGTTTATTAATCAGAAGAGTAGTGTAGAAAGGTTGCAAAAAAATCTGAGTTTTTTTTTACTTCCTTGCTTTGGCTGAATACCTGTTCCTTTTAAAATGTTGTCATTTATGGCATATTCTGTGTTTTAAGAGCACCAGTCAACAGAGACAGAGTGGACATAGATAAGAAATCAGATTAGAAATAAGGTAGGAGCATGGGAAGGGGTTTAGCTGATTTAAATTTGAAAATCAGAAAAGACCCAGGCTGACAGACACCTAAGGAAGGCTGGATAAGTACAAGAAGAACAGGATGATGATGAAGAGAACTAGAAGTAGTACAGAAGCCCAATCTTCCTAAAACATATGGAGGTATCTCCATATGCAATAGAATTCACTTGAACTTTTAAAAGCAATATGGAAGTGGGGGCTGGAAAGAGTGAAGATTCAAGATAGTCTGAGAATCAGATAACTCATTTGCCTTAAGAAACCACCCACTTATAGAAATTTTATAATCCAACCTTTTCATAAAGGTGATGAGTGTTTGCAGCGGGTGTCTCCATGTCCACTCCTACAATGTGTGACATGGATAAGAAATTAAATACCCTAATAAAGTCATATTTGTGGACATTTTTCGAGACTTGAACTGTAAGAAGATTTCAGAAACATCTACTACGTATAATGAAGCTTTTATAGATTAAGAATTTGGTTCAAAAGGAGCAAAGAATCACAGCCTCCCAGTACTTGTCCAGTGGGAGCATATATTCTTGACACCTTCAAATATTAAGCTTTATGCTATCTTAGGGAGAGTGTCTTGCTGAAATAAGGCTGAGACTCTCTGAAGAACTAACATGCTGTGATTCATTGATTCTTGTGTTATCAGAAGGTGGACAAGGCTGTGAAAGTGGTCATCTGTTCATGTGCAACGTATTTCTGGCAAGAAGAAACCAATCACAACTAGCTGCGTCTGCCATATACCATATTCCACCACTGATCACAGGATGAATATAGGAACATGCCACGTTCTCTCCTAGAGACTTCTGTGGTGGAGCAGGGGCAGATTTCACTAGTAAGCTTATTTTCAGAAGTGAGTATGCAACAAGAAGGTGTTGCAGAGCACTCAGAGAATGCTACTAGCAGTTTACAAAGATGCTGGATCTGGAGGTGCTGTAGAGGAAACAAGGCAGGGAAAAATGGTGCTGGGGCAATGACAGGAATCAAATTCAAGACTGCTGATGTGAAATGGGGTAGACATGGCTATGCAACACCAGGAGGGATTTAACAGTCAAGAACAGAAAAAAGATGCCTCGTCAGCAAGATGTTGCCATGTGATCTAGATTGTAGGAGCCTTTTTCTTTCGCCCTGACCTGAAGACCAATTGTGAAAACTATTAGCATTTTGAACAGTAAGGAAAAGTCAAATAATGTTCAGTAACCTGAGAAAGAATTAATCTAGGAAGAAGCCTTCTAACCAGGAGGAAGATTAAATGCATTAATGATGTCATAGATATTTGATCAAGAGTTAATGATTTAAAGGAAAGGCAGATTACATGTGCCAAAGGAATGCATAGTTGTCACTAATACTAGATGAATCACTAAAAAACATTAGAATAAAAACAGGAAGGTTTGCTATATGATCAAGTAAGAACCGTATCCTTAATTATGATTTGATAGGATGGATCTAATTTTAGTAATGCAACCTATGTAAAAATTACGCATCCATGGCTTTGGGAGGCCGAGGTCGCAGTCTGTAGAGCAGCATCTTGCTGATCAGAGAACTGGTATTTAGCATCCTGAATTGAACAGCAATCAACAAGGAGCCTGATTTGTGTTCTAAATTGGTGTTTAGCAGCATGATCTGAACTGCAATCAAGGGAGAACTCATAGCATTTTCTAGGGGGAGCAAATGGATAGTTTCCAATCTCATTACACAAAATATTTGTAGCAGTTTAAATTAGATTGGAAAAGATCCCAAATTATTTTAACATGAGGTCTGTAGAAAGAGAAATTTCTGAATATGTTTCAGAGCAGAAACCTGAACAAATGTAAAGGTTCTAGTAAAAGAATTACTCCAAGGGTGTCTTTTATAATTTTTTATATTGTGAAAGGAAAAATATCTGAAAAGCCATTGTAATATAACAAGTGGGTATTTTGTGTCTGTTTTTTTCTTTTTTACTCTTCCTTCCATTAATTTCTCTGCCTTATAACATGCTGCAACACCTGCATGGGTTGCTGGGTTTTTTTCAGCAAACTGTTATGCTTCCCAGAAAAACTGCAACACATCTTGATAAAAAAGGTATATTGCCTTGTGTCATAGGTCAGTCTCCTGATGTCACTGCTCAGCGGGCTAAAGAGCATAGCATAAAGTAATAGTCCCTAGGCATAAATATTATTAAAGAATTTGGTGGCCTTACCATGAACCTGATGCACTGTGCATCATCCCACTTGGCACTGTTTTCCCTGTAATTATGTCATCAACCTGATATTATACCCCAAAGCTGACATTTCACAATATTCTCACAATTGAATATTTTTACAACCGCCTCCCATGCTGATTTTGTACATTTTGTGTTTGTCTCATGTTTTTCTTCTTCTCCTAACTCAATCACAGCCAACGGTCAATTTGAAGATCTGGCTACCCGGCCTGTTGCCATACCTCTGCATATTCATGAGTAAAATCTTTCCATATCCACATGGCAAACCTTTCAAACTGTCATAAGGAAGAAATAATCACCTTTTCTTTAAAATCTAACAAAGCCCACCAGAGCTGTGTTCTTTGTATAATAGTTAACATTGTCACTAGTAATCAATTTATTTTACTGGTAAAGACAGTATTCTCATGACAAGTCAAAGACCTTTGGAAACAGTACATCTGTGCCTGCTATTTAAGCACACACAGACACAAAGAAGCAGAATATATTAGAAACAAAAAATATGTCAGCTTGTATAATGGTCCCATTGTTTGCTCCACCAGAGAGGGATTGTGCCATAACATATGACGCTGAATGTGCTTTTCTTGTTCTCCAGCCTTCATAATAAAGTATTTGATGCAAATACTCTAATCACATGGAGAAGATGTGAATGTTAGTTGTCCTTCCTTTCATTACTATCCCTGCTGCCTCAAGAAAGGTATTTTTATGAATATTAAAAAACCCAAACAGCAAATTGATGGAATCCTGCTTTAATGTGTTACTTTTAATAGCAGGTGCTTGATTCATACTTGGCTCAGTATGAGCCCCTCTGCCAGACACTGAAGCTACATTACCGTAATGTTCAGTAAATGACACCTGTCTCGCGGCTTCTCTATTAGGCTGCTTAGTTATTTTGTATAGGATAAACCAGAATAGGCAAGAAAAGGCACAGACACTAGCATACATTCTATGCAAATATATTAAATTGCTCTGTATAGTGCTGTATCTGCATGCAGCCCTGTGCAGCATTTTCTAATGGGTAGTGCCCATGATTTACAGAAAAAAAGTGGGTTTCCAGAGGTGTAGAAAGAGGCAGAATAGGTCAGTTCACTCATTTATAACACTTTATTTCCTCCAGAGCAGGGGAAGTCTAAGGTGCAACTTCAAATACACAAAGTGACCTTAAGTAACAAGGAGCACATTGACCTTTAATTATGCTGCATGGACCCTGGAATTATCCAGTGCTAAAACAGCTCGTCCAGTTCAATATTTCTGTTCCTACTCACTCATTTATCAATGCTTGATAAAGAATGGGAAACAACTGCTCACAAGAGAAGGAAAAGGGCAGGAAAAACTGTGGAGAGGACTGTGGCTTATAATAGGGGCCAGAGGCAGAAAGGAGTTGCAGGTCCACCCCAGCTACACTCTAGAAAGTGCCATTCTCTGTTGACAGGCAACAAGCTGCTTGGCAAGCCTGCCTCCTCCCTGGATGTGCACATAGCTCTGCACTAACTGTCACATACTGCTTGAAAGCTGTTAATTTTTCTGTAATTGGAAAAAGGGGCCCTCTGTGAACAAACAGGACAGGGATGCATTCCTTTATCACAGTGTACTTTGTTGTAATACAGCTACACAACACTTCTATCACAAGCAGCAGCCTCAATCCTAGTCCTACCCACTGTTGCACATCTCGTGGAGTTTTGCAGCAGCCTTGTGGATTACAGCAGAGTTTCCAGACTTCTGCTTTGTGAGACCTAAACGTGTTCTTCCCACGTCATTTGGTAGAAATATAACAGTTCTTTTCTGCCTGTCATAAGCTGGAATGAAAGGACAGGGCAGGCAGATACTCCTCTGCTTTCCCTTCCTGGGCAACCATTAATTGGGCTATTACATGCATGTCTACATGAGAGTATTGCATGCGGTTAAGAAGCACATGGGGCTTAGAAAATCCATGGCTTCCATGTTATATTATCAAATTTCATACTTTTTTCCTTAGGGAAACCAAGGAGACTTCACGTGTGTGTGAGTCAGCTACTTCAGAAAGCCACAGTGCACCAAAATCAACTTTAAACCAACACTAATTAAATTGAATAGACTAAATATTGCCTGCTGCAGCATGCAGCCACCATGAAACAACCAGAAGTAAAATCAGAGACGCAATTAAAAAGGTCTGTTAAAAGTACCTCATATTATGCATCTAGGTCCATGTGGCCATTAATGTCTGGCATGAGCAGAAGGGGCCTACAGTGGTTAGTGTAACGGCTGAAGCTCCTCGGGACCCATTAACAACCTCAGCAACCCTTCCCCCAGACAGTGGACAATGTAACAGAATTCCTACATCTCAAAAGCCCACTCTATAAACAGAGATGAAATCTGAATATTCAAACCTTTGGCCCTCCTGCTGAGCACAGCTGAGCCTGCTGCAGCTTAACTTCAAAGGCAAGAGAGCCATGAGAAAGGAAGCGAGGCCTTACGGCGCACACTTGACTCAGCACTGGGGCCTGGCTAAGCTATATGACTATTGTGTGTGCACTATTAAACAGTACTGTAATGTACACAGCAGATCTGCAGCTCTGGAAAAACAGACTCAACATTTGGCAATTCTCACACAGGGTCAAATGCACCTAATTATTACTTGACTGCTAATTTGCATTTCAAAAAGCCAAACCAGCTCTGAATATATCACTACTATATTATAATTTACTGTGGATTATAGAATAATTTAGGCTATGCAGTGAGAGTAGGACACAAACTTTCCCTCTACTATTACAAAGGTTACTTTGTGCTGCAATCAGGTGCTCCAGGCCATGAAGCTTCTGAATCCTGGAGCATGTGGATGGGACCATGCAGAGGACGGGTACCAATGCCCATGCACCTCAGGGCTGTAAGCTGCTGCTGACCAAGGATGCAAATTCTGGTTCCTGGGGCACAAGAAGAGTCAGGCTCATACTGCAACAGCCAAGACTGGTGATTTAAAAAAAAGTTCAGGGATTTGGAGATCCAACTGCTATTCCCTGTATTGCTCAATTCTGAATTTGCATCTTCTATATGCCAAGTATATACTCAAACCAGTGGCAGTTCAGAGGACAACTAACAGTGGTAGGTCCTTGTAAGTGTTCTGACTTCCCCTACTCTTCATCCCATTCTTCACTGAAACAAAAGCATCATTCCTCCAAAATATTTCCCGAAATTGAATGTTTGAGATTTAGACTGCAGTAAAATAACATCCTCTTTGAAGGATTAGGACAATAAGAAACCTTTGTCTTACTGTGGCTTCTGCTGATGCCTAGGGACTATATGCAGTGTTTCCATCTAGCATTTCATGCAAGTATCTTTAGTGAGACCTTAACACACTTAAGCTCATCTCTACTGAGCAGGCCTGAAGGAGTCTGGGGTGCTTCCTTGTAAAAGTGTGCAAAAGTGTGCTTGTAAGAGAACTGTTTCTTTCTGCAGGAGTGACCAGGCAGCCTCCCCTTAAGCAGGATACTGTAAAGAAAACTATTTGTCCATTCTTTAGGATTTAGGACTTTTACCATTGTGATTGTTGCTCTTTTGCTAGGACAGTACACAGCTTGCAGTATTTGAAATGAACCATGTAACTATAATGCAGCCAGATGGTAGCACTGCTGACATCCCTGGCAGAGCTATTAAAAGTTGCCACATCTGAGGGTAAGATTGATTTACCTTTCTTTGTCTTTTAGAAACACCACCTGAACTGTAATCCGTTTGAGTTTGGTGGTGGATTTACTTGTTGCTTCTTTTTTTGTTAATGGGAACACACATTTATCTTTGGGTCACTCATAATTTCTGCTCTCTCTCTAAGCTCTCAGACTGATCTCTGTTATGCCCTGTTAGCCTGCACTTTTTAATTATTCCTACTGCAAGGCCCATTCTAAAAGATAAAATTGTAAGAGAATTTGTGCAATCTATGTCAAGTATCTCAATATGCCCTTGTCAGGCGGTAACAGCATCATTGCCTCTCACTGAGTGTAGTGACTCTCTGAAGTCTAGATGGTAGCAATGGAAATCTGGGCTGGTAACACATTGATAGGTTCAATTTTTCACTGTCATTGAAAGCATTTTTATTAAGCAAATACGTTAAAACTGAAAGGTTTGCAAGAACATGCAGTGAGGTGAGTTGCAGTTGGGAAAGCCTTCTCTACATAGAAAGCAGGCGTAGAAGTTTATCCTCGTGGGTATCTTTAAAGAATACAGATCTGTGATTAATCTTACTAGCCATTGTATGCCATATAAATGTCATCAAAATCTCAGCATGTATCTGGCAGTAGAAATACCTGGTTGTTATTAAATAAAAAGTGAGGTGGTGATGATAGTTTTCCATAGTTCAGCACATTGTTTATTTCATGAATCACTGGTTTGGGGCTGGGAAGAGTAGGAGCGGGGCAGAAATGTTCATTTCAGGCCCTGATCCTGAAAACTTTTAAACCTTAGTCTTATTTAACAGAAGGACTTGTATGTCTGAATTACACACGTGCAGAGCTATGTGTGAACTCAGAGCCTAAATATTTACTCAGTAAACTGTCTATCCGGCATAGAGCTTTGACTCAGTATAGCATAGTTACAACTGTAAACTGAGCTGAAAATTCATATAATCAAGAAAGATTCCTTAGCAGAGATTATTTTAATGAAGCAACAGGACAAAACTTCAAGACCTGACAGAAACAAGACATATATAACGAGAAGGCTTTGCCTTAGCACGAGTAAATGCATACTTGCAACTAAAGATCCTGGGCTGTGCCAAGGAAGACATACAGTTGCTTTTTTTTCTTCAATTGCTGCCCAACTTATTTGTTTATCCTACCAAGATTGAACACAACAAACTGAGTGACCACCAAGAAGCTCTGCTCCTTTAACAGCTCTGGCAATTGCTATCTCTAATGGAACTTTGAAAGCAGCGAATCAAAGAAAATCTTCACCCGTATCTGCTCTCATCAGTATCCTGAACAGACACTCTCCCCTTGTGTGTCCACAACATTTACTAAGACAAAAAGGAGGGAAAAGAGTGTGTGGAAAGATGTTAGTGAGATTGCTACAACATAATTTATAGGGAAGCCAAAGCAGCTTTAGTTTTTGAGCTGATTAGTTACTTACATCATGGTTTTGAGATGATTAATAGAGTTATATTATGCTCAGCCAGCCACTATTTGTGCAATGACAGATTAAATATTTATTTTAATTATTACCTATAAACCAGATTTGTTCTGAAGGTGCTGTTAGTATATTTATAAAAAATGTTTGATGTTAGTTTAGCTGAATAAAAATTGTAGCTAATTAGATTAACAATTTATCACATTTTTTACTAATTCAAGACATTCTTGGTAATTCTAGCAGACAAGGCAAAGATTGAATTGGTATGGAGAAAAGACATCCTGATCAAGCCCTTGAAGGATTCCCATCATATCAGGAACAGGACCTGTGCTGATGAGAAAACTGTCCTGCTAATGACCAGGCTGGTGTATGAGATGTGGAGGCTACCAGTGCAACATACCACTATCCAAATTTTCCAGTCTATCATGACATAAAGAAACATTGCAGAGTGAAGGTGTGAAGTTCAACTCTGTTCACTTATTCCTCAGAACAATGTGAGGTTATATTGGTTTTATTTTCCCCAATCTGTTTGACATAAAGCAGTGTTCATCTTTTAGTAAGATACCCCAAAAGTTAGGTGTTCCATGAGGGGAGAGACAGGGAAAAATCACTTTTACATTCTGCACAAGACATTGGAAGAGCTATTGGTTGCAAGTGAGCAGTACCTAGACACCTCACATGATATTATTTCACGGTATTTCAAATACCTATTTTAAAGCATATTTTCTTATAATTACAGTGATAAATATTTCCTTGTCAAAAGAGACAGAAAAAATGGATTATAAGGAATACGTTTAATTTTCTGCTTTTAATTTTTGCTTTTGCAATTTTTAATGCTTTCCTTTGGCTCTCTTCTGCCTCTAAAGATGGAAAAAAATGGAAATCAAAATTCATCAAAAGCTCTAAGAGCTCTAAAAGTTACTGTTACATTTCATGAGAAACCAAATATGTTATTTTTTATAGATTTATGAAAAACTTTCTCTTAGTCATGTCAGATTACAGATAAGTCCAAGCACATCTACACCCTGAAGGCAGAATGAGAACTCATGAGCACTAATGCAAATGCAGAATATGTCCAACTGATTTCTGCAGAGGGTTTTATTTTTAAAGTACATAAAAATATATTGCAAAATAGTTAAAACACTATGAAATGTCCTTTCCTATGTTATTAAAAGGTGCCTCTATAGCCTCATCTAGCTATTTTTAGGGAGAAATATTGTTCATTATTACTTGACTTGTGACTTGGAGTCACTTCTAAATACAACTGTCATTTCAGCCTAGCTGAAACTAGTATTCACAATTAGGCACAGGTTAGCTATAGATTTAATGACCAATTCCTTCAATATCATAGACCAAGATTTGATGAGGAGTACAAGTTGCATTAAAAATAAAGGATAATTCCATTCAGCATTATTTCCCATTTAAAAAGGAAAAAAGGAATCTGACAATCAAAGTAAGCCTGTTATATTTCCCTTGCTCTAATAAATGAAACTATTCTGATACAAAAAGATGAATTAATAACTCTTGCGTATCAGCATCAGAGACTGTGGAAAAAAATAACCCTTTTCCATTTGGATTGTGCTGATAACATTTATTTTTCTCTTTCCATCTGGAAACCCTGTGGGTATCATGAGAATTGTAGCGAAGCTGATTGGGGTCATGTGTGAGGGCACTGGGATCAGAGCCAATGTCACGTCCAGCCTCCTGCAGCTTCAACAGCTCCCAGAGAGAGTGTAAGTACAAATCTGTGGCATATTGGGAAATGAGGGTGGTAACAACTGAGGTCAGTGGCCAGAGTGTTTCAAATAGTCTTGGGAGCAGTGATCAGTTCTTAACCTGCAGCAGATCTATTGAATGGAGTTTCAATAAGGAATGGTGTTGTATCCTGCAGGAATGATGTTCTAATCCTGTTGCTTTATGAAATTTGGGTACTATCATGGAGATACATGAAGCTTACAAATTGCATGTAGAGAGTCTTCTGTCTCCACCCAGCACACAAGTTAGAACAGCAGATCTCATGCTTCTCATTTATTTACTTGTTTAATAGCATTACTGAGAAGAAAATCAGAAGACAATGAAATCAGTATTTTAACTATAGCAAGACTGAGTTTTCCAGTTCCTCAAAGAAAGGCAAAAGTGACAAAATTCTATAGCAGCAGGAGAAACTGTGGGCTTCCACAAACTGCTCATGCAATATCTTCCTGAGACTGAAAATGATGTGGAAATGTGGTCTATGCTGTATTTCGTATAATAAAATATGAGCTGATTTGTCTCATACGAAATTGGAACTGTGAATTGCAACTGTGGAGTATCATCTCAATTTAGCAAAAATAGTGAACCACAGAGTTTAAATGTGCTGCTCAAGGTCACACAAAAAATTGGTGAGAGCTGAGACCCTCAGTCCCAGCCTCTGCTCTAGCTATGCACTGCTGCCCTGTTACCAAAGCTAGAACATGAACGCTGCCTGTGGAGATAGCCATATTCATTGCCTTCAGACTGCAAAACATCTCTACTGAATTTAGCAGACAACTTTGAGAAGTGTCCTTTCCTATAAAAGCATCCAGAAACACCATAAAAAACCTATGAGGAGAAAATAGTGTTGAGCAGCAGATGCCTTCTAAGGCTGCCCCAAGAGCCTGCTGACTGCTTCGCCACACTTCAGTGCTTTGAACACAGTGCACTAACTGCCCTGAGCTATGGGCCACCAAACCACTTGGTGACATACGGAAGACAAGACATGTCTGAAAGCCCCTCTCTCTCATGAACCCAACATTATGATTAGAGTGGAATATAATTTCTGCAATGACAGCTGCCAGAATACATTGTGCTTTTGACTCTGTTTTATACCTCAGTCCAGTAGCTGGAGCATTTACCCATTAAGTGGCAAAATCTGATCCTTCCCCACCTCAGCCTGAGGTGGTTCAGTGTCCCTTGGAGGAAGGCTGGCTACCGGAAAGCAGGAGCTCGGTGGGCAGAGGTGCCACATTCCAGAGTGCTCTCTGGATTCTAGTTCTAGTTCTGCTGCAGGAACCAATTCTGCTTTTTCTTTTTTCACTGGGAGTCAGTAGATAAAGTGCCTAGATAGCAGGACTAGACCATGCAAATCCAAAGCTCCCTGACCCCCAACACAGTTTGCATCAGTGAGCTTGGATCATTCTCCTTCTTGCTCACACCTTATAAATCATGTGACAGGACAAAAGAAACTGAAGCCCTGCATTCATTTCTGCCCTCTGAGTACAGCTACCAACATGTGCTCCTCAAGCAATTTGAGCCTACGGATGCCAGGTCCATGAATCCTACCAAGCCAAGGTATGAGATACAGATCAGTCAAGATGGTAGCTGTTGTAGGCATGTGAAATTGTCCTATGTTGCATTAGCAGCAATTAAATATACCATTAAATACACTCAACTTCTCAATACTATCAGCTACAGAAAACCACAGATTCTTTAACTGGGGTGGAAATGAATGGGGGCATCATCCTCCAGAAGGAGGCATTTTTCTAATGAAAATAATTTGATAACTTCAATTGACTTTACAACTTTTTGTGTGGACAAAAGCGAATTCTCTGGGCTAAGCAGTCTGACTGACGGGTATAATCTCCAAAGAGGGCATATTCCAATTTCATCTTGCCACTATGCAAAGAACAACCCAAGATTCAACTATTCATTTTTCTGAAGAGGTGAATGTTTTCATCAGATACATGTGGGCACGGGATGCATTTAGGTCACCTGCTCTGCCTCAGACCCAACCCTGAAATTAGTCAGTGTTCTTAACGTGCTCCTTCAAAAAAATCTGTTATGTGATTGTCACTTTACAGTTTCATACATACGTCTATAAATGTGTATATACATATGTCTACATACATGTACATATGTATATATGTACATACATCTATGTGTCTATACATGTATGTGGGAGAAGGGAACAGAAATCAGCATGTGTGCTTTAGTTCACCACCTATGCTTCTCACCTCCCTGCAAATACAAGTTGCTGAAGGGGCAGATCTTAGATCTCCTCCCAGATCAGCAGCAACACTGCACTGTTACGCCTCAGTGCTTCAAGAGCAGATGAATATGTCTTCTAGTGAGAAGCCCAGTGCCCTATTATTCAAAGCCAGAGTGTTGTTAATCACATGCTCTCAGCTTGTAAACAACAGTAAAATCAGTAGCCAGCCCTGAGAAAAAGATTCACTCATGCTAGTCTATTAAAGTATTTCTGGACTTTAAATTGTGTTTAGACTGCAAAACCACACATACATTTCATAAGTTGAAAAATTCCTTACAGTGTTCCAAGATTTCTTTTTAATAAATGTAGTTTGTTGCCTGATTCCTAGCATGTAAAAGCGGATTCTAATAGGAGTATCACAGACTTGAAAGTGAGCGTGGATACCTGTACATGGATAGGTATCAGAGCAGTACTATAGTAGGAACTAGTAGTAGGAAATGTGGTCGGCACAAATTGGTTGGACTAGATGATCTTCAAGGTCCTTTCCAACCTAGTTGATTCTGTGATTCTGAAATGCGGTGAGCTCCAAAAATTTAGACATCCTGTAAACTAGAGCAGAAATTCTGCTGCCAGATTTTACTAATTTTAGAACCAAGAAAGAATATTTGAACAAAACATTGTTGACTAATTTGTTAAAAGTTGCTCCAGTTCTTCCAGTTTAAGTGGATAAATAAACAGTGATAAGACAATTTATCACATATATTTCACCTAACAGCAAGCTTTTGACTTCAACTGTTTTTTTTGCTCTATTTATGAAATGCATCTCATAGTTATAAGAGATTCTACTGCAGATTATGGGAAATGCCTGATTTGTTCTTCCTGGGAAGCAACAGTAGCTTCAATGCAACCGCTGATGAAAAAATTTGCATTTTTACAGCTTGTCATATAACCACGAAGAAGAGACAGATGCCTCTGAGGCCCAAGTCAGCTTGCATTTCAATGAAACTTCCCAGTGACACTGTTTTAGCTTTCTGCTATTAGAACCAATATAATGAATCCAGTCAGGCACTGCTGCCCACAGCACTGAGAGGTACACTGGGGCAACGCGGGGCTGGCAGACACCTGCTGCTGTAGGTGAGTTCTGCAGCACTCACTGGAGCCCAGCTACAAGAGGCGTGCACTGGTTTTCCTGCACTGGCCAAGCACACTCAGGACAGCCAGACTCTTGGGTACCAGCTGCAGTGAAGGAAAGTCAGTACCCATACTGTTTTAAATTGTCTATTTCCACACAAGAAGCCCAAAACCTCCATTTATATCCAGGAGCTACAGATATCCTATGCTATCACTGGGTTCTTTTGTACCTTTAAGCTGCCCTTTTCCATCCCAAGTGTTTCCCCCCCCCCCCCCCCAGTTCTTTCCCACCTCCTGCTCTCTCTCCCCCAGTTAATATGTTGCACCTTACTTCATGTTGTGACACCATTAGTGGAACCTAATCTCCTCTCTAAAGTAGACTATTAGTGTTGGTTGGGGACACTTATGAGGTCATACACTCACACAGCACTTATCTGAAGTAAATGCCTTGTAGCTAATCAGGAAAAGGTAACACGCCATCACCCTGCCCACAGCTTCCCAGCACAAAAATTCCACTCATTTACAGTGAGAGAAACCTCAAGCAGCCCAAGATTTGGTTTTTTTTTTTTACTTTTACGTGACAGAAGCTGTAGCCCTTAAGTGACTAGGATGGAATGAGAAGGGAATAAACAATTAGACAGGGCTGCTGGAACAAATCCTCCTGTTTCATTTTTCTTCTTCACTTGTCTCAGCGGGAGTAGTTTTACCTCCTATTGACACCCATTGTGCTCTTGGCTGCTCACTATGATGCAGCTGTTTTCTTAATGCCTATCAACCCTCTGCCTTTTTACAATACAAAGGTGACTTGTTAATACAAATGTTGTTGAAACCTTAACAACAATGAGCCCCAGTTGTGATCAATGATATTGCACCTTGGCAGGGAATGTATCAATGCTTATGGATTCATTTAAGTCATCCGCACAAGGCTGCTGATTTTTTATTTTAAAAATCTACACATAAGAAATATGCTTGATCTATTAGACTGATGTTGCTAACTCTACTGGGTGCAGTAATACAGTATTATAGTTCTACTGTTTGCCTGTGATACCTACTTAGTCTCATATCTTCCATCTTCTATCTGCTCCAGAGACTACATTTAAACAGAAACTCAGTCCTCCAATGAAATCCTCAAATCCCAGTTTTGCTCAGTCCTCTTAAAAAGGTACTTTGATGCACCTGTTCTTCTCCAAAGGTACTTTCAAGGTAGAACAAACAGCCACATGATTCTCAATACCCTTTCTGTTTCATTATCAAAATCTCAGCCCAAACCAAACACTATTACCACCTAAACACCAGCTGAATTGTCTCTGGACTTACTAAGCAGTGTGATAATGTTATTCCAGAAAGGAAATCCAGCAAAGCTGTATGTATGAATGGTCACACCTCAAAATGCCATTGTATTCAAAAGTAAATCTACAATTTTTAGATGTCAGACTGGTTCTTCTTTCCCTTATGGCATCATTACACAGGTGTTGGACCAGTCACATCAACAGATGTATGCTAGTGCAAAGTGATATTAGATTAAAATATCAGGAATAATGAAATTTAATAAAGATACCCATTCATGTAACTGATATTAGTGTGCATAATCCATAGAGAAACAACATTTTCAGATGGGAAATAAGCATGAGCAAGCTTTGTTCCTCAAATATTCTCAGTTCTTGATCAGGGTATTCCAAGTCATTTCCTACTTAATCCACTCAACCAGAGACATGATCATTGGACTATGCAGGGATCAGTTTGCCCTAGAGACTAAGAGCTTTTGGTGTTCAAAACATAAAAGCTGAATCATTCAGAAAGTGAGCTACACTGCTATTGTAATTCTAAGTAGAAGAACTATTTAACAGCTGCTTTATGCTTTGAAAACTGTTTCCAGTGTTCCAGTGTCATATATTCCTCCACTCCAGATCATTACACTCTTGCATGAGACTAATCAACATTACAAATTGAAATTAATCTAGCAAACACACTGTTTCTCATGATAAAATTATTAGGTTCTATTACACTGTTTTAAAAATCCACACAGGGATTAGTTGGAATTTTGACAAGTGACAACCGCAAAAGCAGGAATAGCTTCTACTGCCTGATTTAGGAGTCTTCAGATTTTGTACCTCTGTATTGTGAACAATAGAATCTTTTTTGGACCTTTGGTTTGTGCTAGGAGTCTGAGTCACCGAATATTTTATGGTGTTCAATGAACTACAGTATGAGTCATTCATCAGCTTTCAAGTATTTTTGGAATTGTGTTATTTTGCTTAAAATTGCAGAAAAATCGACTAGCAGAAGTGATAAAAAATGCAGCATTGTAGATTTAATAAGATCATGTGATGGAATCAGAGCATATACACATCAGCATAAAAAATTAATTTAAGCAAAAATTAGGTCTACAAAGGAAATGAGGGATTCAACAATGAATTGTTAGAGAGTTATTGTATTCTGAACAGGACCCATTTTACTGGAGCTAGCTATGGTTGCCAAAAAGTTCTTGCCTCAGATGCTGTCCGTGCTTACAATACTTATTTCCATACTCTGCTGCAGTTTACCATTTCTACAGCATTCTGCAGACATGCAAGACTCTTACACGCACTAACTGATTAAGAGCTTGATTGCAGGTCATCAGATACCATACAGTGTGCATGATCAAAAGCTAATTTTGGTTGGTGAAGTCAGTGAAGAAAAGAAATTCCATTGAAAAGAGTCAGTCCTAGTACAGTCTAGGACACAGAGAACTATTCCTAGTGCTAAAGAGTGATTATAACTAGATTTACACTGGGTCTTTTTTTTGGTTTGTTGGGGGGTTTTTTGTTTTTGTTTTTTTAATAGTATCTAAAGCCACTATATATCATAAGCAATAGCTTCAGCATAAGGACCTGAATCAACAACGTCACTAGAAGACAGGAAAAATAAACCAATCTTTACACAAACCACATGAAGAGCAGTGGCAGAGCTCAGAGCTCACAGCCTTGTGTTTATGATGACCATCCAACACTGCTTTTCACACAGGTTCAAACTAAATGACATTTAGTCATGGTTCTCTTGAGCAGAAATCAGTTTTGGCTTTCTAGCAAAGCTGAACTAAAGCCATTTGGATTAGAGAAATAATGGGAAGAACTGTGTCAAAACCTGGAACTTTTTCCTCTATTGAGAGCCAAAGTTCTTGTGTCACAAGATTTTGCCTGAAAGAGAAAGTTTTCTTAGATGCATGACTGTGTTGACGCTCTTATTCTTGCTTGAGAGTGGCTTTTCATGGTTTTTTTGAAACTCCTTTCTAAGCAGTATAAACTAAGTCAAATAAGAATGGGCTCACGGGGCTTCTTTGGATGGAACTAACAAATTTACACTTTAGTGAATTCTGAACAAGCCTTCCCTGAATACACAAGATCTTAGCCAGTTAGAAGTTCACCATTTCTCAAATTAAAGCTTGGCCATTTGGATATCAAATGGATGGACATCCCTGTGATGGGAGCAAGAGATAACTATCAAGCTGGTTCCAAATGTCCTTCATTGTTACCATATTTCTAAGTGATTAGGGGATGAAGGATCTTTATTTTCTAGCGTGATACTATGAAAAAGACAGTAACTCACATCCAGCTGGTCCCAAATGATTTTATACCCTTTCCTACTGCATATCCCCAAATCTGCTGCTGCTGAAGAGTGTCATACAAGTGTTGGACCTCTCTTTCCATAGAGTTAGTAGTCTGCTGCATACAGACTAAAGCAGTGGAGAGTCCAGAGCTCGTAAGACTGGCCATTCAGCTGTCAGTGCACAATTCTAAGAAGGCAGGCATCTTTTATAAAATACTATGATTGGTCAAAGGAATGTTTTATATTGAATGTTTAGAATAGGTCCTCCATTCAAATGAGAGGAAGAGGGCTAGGGATAAGTTCTCAACTGTCAACAGAAGATGCTCAATGCATTGAACCATTCAAAGTAGAATGTCTCCACATTATCATTGCTCTGATATGGTGGTATACCACAGAGTGTAAATGAGGTGTATTTGTAAGTAAATGGTAATGTGGCAATCACTATACAAACTATTCCTTTTTTCATTAAAAATATTCTAAGAACTCTAATTGTCTTGACACAGAAAAATTATCTTGGGGAAAAAAGTCTCCCCACACAGCTTCAGCATTATTGCATTTAACTGATGAAAAAAACTGAGGGAAAGGGTTTGTCTGTCACTAGAAAATCACAAGAGTTAGATTGTTGCTTGGACTTCAAACTCCTTCCTGTCATGCATGAATGACAGGTGCCAGTTGCGGTAGTTTTCTATACTCCTTTCTGGAAAATTTGAATTGTGCTACTCTGAAGAAAGAGCTGGCTGCCCACCCACATTCACAGCTTCAATAAGTAGGACTTCTACAAACTTCCTTACCACAGTTCTTGTTTGGAGGTAAATTCTCCCATTTCGAGTTTTATAAAAATGGCTGCTTAAAAATCAAGAAGCTAACAATAAGGGTGTGTGTGTGTGTGTACTGTTTCTCATGCTACCCTATCAAAGGGCAGCATGAGTTAAATAGTTTTTCATCAAAAGGTAGAAATAAATAGGTACTGTGTATCATTTAAAGACAAAGGATAAATCTTTTGCTAACATTTTGGAAGAAAGGTTGCCTATATTCTTGCTGACATTTTTTCTCCGAGTAGATCTAACAAAACATCTTCTATATTGTAACACTGTCTCAGTCAGTCTGGTACATCATGTAATCACATCATTCAGGCTTGTTTCAGGTATAGGTTACTTTTCCATTAATTATATTCCAAGCACATGTATACATATCAGAGCTGTTGGGATGTCTATTTCTATTAGTTTAACAAGCCCTGGTATTAATGAGATTGCTCTATAATTGAACCTTTTCATGGGTCCCTTGGTGATGAAATTATGCTAATCTGAATCTGCAACCACAAGGCATCCATCATACTTGATCAAATAGTAAACATCAACAGTGATATGCTAGGAGTGTAAATGTGCCGTTAATTATTACATAAATGAGCAAGCCCCATTATTTCATCTTTATATTTGTGCAACTTAATAAAATGGGTAAAGACAGAATGTATCAGACTTCCACTATGTGGCAGCATGGTCCACTTAACAAGAGCATGAGCTTGTAAATATTGTGGTATCTCCAGGCCTGATACACTCTGTGTGTATAAGAGAGGAAAGAAGGTGGATATATTTCATCTGCTCTGAGTCACTGTTGTGGGAAACAATGATACTGATCAGTTACATACTTTTAAAAGAGAAAAAGCATCCAATTTCCCAACTGCTGTATTCGTTCTCTTCTAAAGCATGTGTGGTTTGTGGATCACCAAGGGTTTTAAGTGAGGGACATATATCTCAGAATGTCTGTTGTGGGGTGATTTATATCAACTTCAGAAAATGTTTGTAAGCTTAAGCACATAAGATTTGATGTACCTACATTTGCAAAAACAGAGGGATTTGCAGAATGACTGTGTTCCTGTAGGCATCACTCCCCACCTGTGGTCACACCACACTAAAGAAAAGTAGTAAAAATATTAGGCCTCTTAATTAATAATATGAGGAGGAACAGAATCGTCACAGTGCAGACATAAAAATTAATATGCTTTTTTCCCCACATTTCTCATTAAGTGCACTGTACCTTATAACCATCTGAGCAAGTACTAAATTTCCATGCAAGTTGCTATTTTTGCTTTAACATATACAGAGGTGAACAGAAAATTAAAGAATTTTATTTTGTTTGGTAGCATTTTAGTTTGACAAATCACAACTCCAGTATTCATCTAGTGACCAGAGTATTCTTTCACAATTATTCTGCTGAAGGAAAAATATCTCATCAAAGATCTTATGAATATTGTGAGCAAGATATGTACTTCACTGATGTGAAATACATCGGAGCCAGATGTCAGGGACCAATATCTAAAAAACAAGATCATATTCCCTTTTTGAATGTACTTCACTAATTTGTATATAATGGAGTATGGTATGGTAATGATATTAATTCTACTTTTTAACCCAGTTTGACTCATGCCTTGCCTCTGCCTTTTTAATATTTAACAGAACTTTTTAACCGTATTTGTGGAAAAAGACGTTATGTAAGCCATCAAGCTACACATTCAATTAATACAAAAATATAGGGATAAATATTCTGCCTTTTCACTATCCATTCCATGGAAAGACCATATAAATCAGTGAAGGAGTATTCAATAATTTCCAGATATATTCAAAATAACTTCCCTGGATTGATGCAGCCCTGGGGCAATGCAACATATAGGACAACAAGTTGTTCACTCCAAGCTGATTCTACTGCCACTAAAATCAAGATAAAGGTCCTTGTGACAGGGCCTGTTCCAGTATTTATGTTACCTCTATAAGCAAGTGAGCTACAAAACCTTAGGTTGATTTAACAAATGATCACAACAAAAATGTTCTAAGGACAGTTTAGTAGATTTCTAAAAACATTCTCACTGGGTTTCTACTCTTAACATACTTATGTAAAAACATTCCCATTTTAAAACTGAAGTCTCGACTCCTTTATTTAGACAATGACATAGAAACAAGATGAAAGAGAGAACGCTGCCCCTCTGAGCTCCCAGGCTTATCATGTATTTATTCACATCCTGTTAATGACATTTTGCATTCCTGAGATAGTTTGCTCCAACTTTCCTTTATTAAAATTGACTTATTTTGAAATATATACCAATCATGGTCAGAGTTTCATAACAGAAACAGCATATCAAAAAGCACAAAAACATATTCAATCTTGCAATTTCTTCCCTTTTCAACATTTGTCAGTGGAAGCACACGGGACTGCTTGTGTAGGACTCGGCTCCAGAGAGTGCCATGTTCTGTTGCTGCTTACTTAAGGTAAGCAGCACAATATTTAACAAATAAAGCTACCAGAACGTGGCTGAAGATCAGGAAGAAGCATGCTTTCTGCACACAGCAATGTATAGCAGGGATTTACCCAGACCCTTTTTCCATTAAGAATTACCACTGAATGTAGTCACAAAACCCCCACCTTTCCTGGTTGTGAAAGGAGTGAAAACTGTCTCTCTCACGGGTCTCACCAACACCTTACAAGTCAGATGTCGGACCTAATTCTGACCTTATTTACACTCTCATCACTGCTCATTTCAGCAGCCTGACTTACTCCAGTTTCAAGCAAGACTAGTCTCAGGCACTTTATTTTTAAGAGATTGTTTCCATCCTTCCTTTTTCTTGTTTTTGACAGCATTGCCTAATGCTGTGGTTTCCCTCAGAAGTGTTTTTGTAACTGGTTCCTGCTGAATCGGCAGCCTCTCATACTGATTGTAGCCACACCAGCTAGATCAGGTTCATTCTGTTCATTGCAATCACCTATGACTCTTAAACCATACAGAGAAACCCTGTGATTCAAAAAAATAAGAGATCAAAATGTCAAGGGATCTTGAAAATTAGGGGGAGTTGAAAGAGGAGGGTATCCACACTCAGAAAACCCCCCAACAGTAAATAAAAAATAAAACCAGCTCAGGTTTGTGTGAGTGTATGGATTTGACCATACAAAGGCTTTAAAATCCCTTTGTAGGAGTGCTGACTGAGGGATGCTGGCATCTGCAATGGCAGGCACTGTTCCTAGATACTTCCAGGTGCCTCCCTGAGTCTGTATAGGCTTATATTGAAATCTGGGCCTTCACAAAGACTGTCCCTTCCCTCTAGTAAGGTAATGGCACAATTACCCTGGTGAAAACGGTACCGAGGCACTTTGAGAATTTGTCCTGCAAGCACGACTCTCCACTGAACAAGGCTTTGCTTTCAGATCCCTTCTCTTTTTGAGCACAAATGCATAGTCTTAAACTTGCAGCCTTCATGAAACATTGCAATCACCTGCACAACACAGGCCAGATGCTGTATGAGAATGTCCTTAGCTTGGGTTGAACGAGGACATTTTAAAATATTCACATTCTGCTCTCAGTGTTTTCAGTGTTAAACGGCTCCTGTAATCAGTTCTCATTGTCTCCCTTTTGGAAACCTGCATTTTGTATCACCTGAGCTTGTCTAATTCAGATTCCAGTTACTGAATTTAATTTTTATTTATTTCTAGATTGAAGATTCTTTTACCAATGCGGATACATAAAATAATCCTCTAGATTTCTGTTAGGTAAACTATAGTAACAATAATTTATCATAAGAATCATATGATACAAAAGCATGGAGGAGCTTTCCCCAAAGACAGAAGTCTACTGAACATTTGTACCATTTTTTATAATTATACCTAATTTTATTATATCCAGATAGCACAGTAAAACCACGCACTGAGGTTATTTTTTTCTTGGCATTTTAAAAATAAAAACTTCAAACTGTTCTTACAGTTCCTAGTTTATAGTCATCAACAGAAATCTATCCTTTCTTCGGTTTTATTTCTGTATACAATGCCTTTGTTACATATCTCTACATATCTTTCAGTAATTATTTTCACTTTCTCTCCAAACAACAGCAACAAACCACACCTAAAATCCTACTGCTTCCTTGCCCTGCCCGTGATTTCTTAATATTTAACAAAAGAATTCAAGCAGTCTCAAACTATGAATGTTTCTATTAAAAACAGAAAACCTTTACCTAATTTGCATCTTTATTATTAGCATTACTATTATTATTTATGGGCACCATGTAAGTTTCTAATCTTGATAATATATTTATTTTGGCTACATATTCTAACCAGGTGCTTGATTAGCTGCTTGGTTCTGTTTATAAAAGTCACCTATCACAAGATTTGTCTGCAATAACACTGATCATTTTCTATGAGACCATACATTTTCAAACCATGAATGACACTGAAACAAGTAAACCCACTAAAGTAGAAGTAGACAGCAATCCTCTTCCTTTTCATCCATTCAGACTTTCCTAAATCAGCTACTATATACTATTCTAATTTCCCAGTCATGTAAGTCTTCCCACTAGGGTTCAGTACCAACTTTGGCAAAATTTATTATTAGCAACTAATTGCAATCCTTAATTGTTTATTAGAAATTCAGAATTATTTCTTATCTGTGTATTCAATATTGCATAATAATGGATATATGATACTTAATCACTTTCCCTACTGACAAGTATATTCATTTGAATGTAAACAAAGAATGATCATATAACATGATATTGCTTGTTTCAAGTGTATTTCTATCTAAATCATTTCCCTTGTGTCAATGATATCCCTCTATACTTTTAAAGTCAATATAGTCCTGATCCCTTCTTGACTGGGAATTCCCAAACCAAGCAAACAAATAAATAACCCCAAAATACAACCAAGAAAGGCCAGCACTGAGGTTGAAAGCCAACTTAAAAAAATCTGCACTAATTACTTAACCTAAGTTCTTACCATTCAGAAACTCATTCTGATGCTTCATGGCCAAAATTCAGATCTCTTTTAGTATTCTGTTTCTACATAATTTGTCTCATAGAACTCAAGATGAACGCCAAAACAATTGTATGCAGATTTGAAGCTTTTTATCCAAAACAATTAACATCATTTTTCCAAACAATCACACAGTCATAGGAGTGTTAGTTGAGAAGAAACCCTGGGGGTCAGTTAGTCCAACCTTCCACTCAGGCAAGGACTGCTGTTAGCACTAGAACAACCGTGTCTTTCTATAGCTGACTCTTGAAAACCTGCACAGATTCCACAACACGTCTGGGTAACCTGTTGCAGTTGTGTAGCCATATTCAGAACATCATTGTCCACGATAAAATAACTAAGGATTCAGAACAACATATTTCAAAGATCCATAAATGTCAGAGATTTTCAAGTGGTCTTGAAATCCAAATATCCACCTTCTTTAGATATGGATGGGTAAATCTGACGGTTACAGCTATCACAAAAATTTGGTCCATGTCAGCCTACAATATTAATTTCTCTCACTGTCCATATAACCTTTTCAGATAACTTCAGATGCATGTAACTTCCAATTCATCAGCTGGGAGGAAAAAAGGTATTGCTGATGCCACAAGAACAAAGGTATCAGTGCACAGCATTGCGCTGCACAGTAATAAGCTGAACTTTCAAGGAATTTGAAGTCCATTGGTTAACTATTCCAAAACTCCTGAAGCAGATTTACTTTCGCACCCTTCCTAATATCCTGTGCCTGTCAATACCTGTCACCCATCTTTTTCTGGATGAATATGTCTCAATCAGTACAACGGAGACAAATTAAATGCCTGTGGATATACACATGCATTAAATAGGTATGCATGCTCAGAATCACTAAGGGATGAGAGAATTGGCCAATCAGGATGAAGCACAGAAATAGAAATCTTACATGAAGGGTTGATGTCATTGTTACAGTGATATTCCAGGGGGAGAGGCTCTAAAATTCTACCTGAACACTTTAGAAGGCAGTCTCTCAGAGAACATATGTATGTGTGTATACATGTATGTGTTTGTGTGTGCTCATATGGCCCTTTGTCTCCATTGTAGCTACAGAAATAAAGTAATTTTCTTTTAGCTCAGCCATACTAACCTTGCTGTCACTGCAGTAGGATTCCTATCAGGAATTAAACAATGTAGTTTTAAGTCAGATCTGGTATCATTACTGTAGATGACAGTAGTTATAGTGAAAACACAGACTGAAATAACTTCCCAGCAGGTGTGTACTCAACACTGCCCACAGACTGACCAACTGCAACCTTTTTGGCACCTCTCTTTGAAATGGTAAGGAAGGATAGGTTATTATCCCCAGATAAGCATGGTGTAGACATCACAGCCTAGAATTAATGGTTACAAGCGAGAATTAAATTAGTAGCAGTCCAACTTTTATGACACAGAGGTCAATACTGTGTCAGGCAACTAAGGAAACCATGGGCCTAAACTCGTTTTGCATAGAGCAGTGGAAAAGTACAGCTTCCCTCTACTGAGCAGGAGCTACCTGAAGATGATAGACAAGGCACAAAACACAGCACAGCAATCAAAGATGGCCAGTCGAAATGCTGGCACTTGCAAAAGGTCACCACAGCACCCGCAGAACATGGAAGCTGTTAAATTCAGGCAGTCTCCAAAGAGAGGTTTTCAAGTTCAAAACCTCAAACTTAGTTATATTAAGTCAGTGGAAATCCATGGCAGAAAGGTAGAGTGAGCTGAAAGGAGCACAGGGGCTTTGTGGAAAGAGGAAGAAGTGGCTTGGAATTGGACATGGCTGTGTGAAATCAGTTTAGTGTCTGGGAAGTATCAGGTCGCTTTGGAGTGGGACTGGAATAAGAACTAAGGATTGAAGAACTCCAAGAGAGACTGAGGTTGCCATAGGCCAGCCTCCTGACCTAGCAGAACACCCTAAATAGATTTCAGACTGGAAATATGTTCAGGACTGGTATGAATACACCTACCCCACTTCCCACATTAGATCATCTACTTAATGTCCCGTTCAGCATAACTTCTACTAAGCAGTAGAGTCTGCAGTTTTCAAATATACAAGTACAGGTTTTACTACACAAACTGTTTCCAGTTACATTTAGACTATCTGGCGAAAAGGTGCCACTGAACTATTTGTTATGGGTATTCAAATTCACTTACGGCTCTTTTTAAAGAACCTGCTCCCTTCTCCAAAACCCTTGGTGGAAAAAAAACATCCTGATCTGTGCCACTCCTAACCTGTTAGATGTTCAGAACCGAACCTGTTCCTTATGTTTATTCCTTGACCACTCCACTCATTTTGCCTTCCTGGGTTCATCCAAGGTTTTGAAACTTCAAATGCAATCATTTAATGAGACTTCTTATACAGTAAAATGCTCCATGGTCATAAGTTGAATAAGGCCAGTGCCAGCTATTGCCCTGCAAAAAGATGTATGTGCAGATGGGGTCACATGGCAGGGAAAATGGTTAACGTTGAGAAGGTATCAGCTAATTCTTGGCTCTGTCCTTTGGAAGAAAATAGGTTTAGTAAATGCATCATCATGTAGTTTTAGAAATTACTTCACTTCCATACTTCCTTCACCTTGTAAGTCAGTGTTCCCACCTTTCCTGGCTCAAAAGATTGCAGACTTTCTTAATTTTACACAAGGAAGAGTACAGCTCACAAGGAAGAGTACAGCTCACAAGGAAGAGTACAGCTCACAAGGAAGAGTACAGCTCACAAGGAAGAGTACAGCTTCACAGTAAAATCAGATTAAAATCTGCAAAACGCAGGAAACTTGTAACAGTTAATTTTAAGGTTATATCCCACTATCAAGTTACAGAATTATGATGATCATTAATGCAGCTATGGCTGCAAAACCCCAATGTGTTTACCACTGAAATAGCTCTGTGAAAAGGCATTATGCCTTCTTCAAGAAGTCATACAAAACCCCTGAAGTTCTACTGCAACAATTCTGTTTATTTTTACAAAACGTCCACTGTTTTATAACTTTTACCTGAGAGACCACAGAGATAATACTTTTTTTCAGGCTAAATGAATTAATCTTTGCTGGACAGATTTCATAGCTATACAGTGGATATAGATTATGTGTGAAGGGGGTGAACTGAAATCTAATTAAGATTTCATTTTAAGTCTAGCTGCTGCAATTATGACTTCTGAATAAAAGTGGTTGTTATTTAGCAGGGTAGCCTAAGCAATGCACATAATTATTATAATTATTATGTACCTAATGATATTTAATAGGAGTCAGCATTGTAAATAAATGCTGTAGACTGTTCAGCAGGGTGGCCTGCACTTTGTAGAAAACTAAATAACAAAGGTTAATAAATATGTTTGCAGATGATTGTTTTACAGGAACCCTGGGCAGCACTATCTGTTGGAGATTAGCTACATTAGGACTCAACAGACCAGAAAACATCCAGAATAATAGTCTTGGTACTAGCTTATAGATGCAGTGTAATAAAATAGCTAAACCAAATTCCTTCTTTCCTCAATACCCAATTCTCCTCAAGTATAAGCTATACTGTTATTTTTTTTAAAAGATCACATAGTGGACAAAATTCAACTACTTTATTTATTGAATTCTATAAGTCAAAGTACATAAAATCAACCACACAATCAGTTCTTCTGTTCCAAGCTCCTATTTAATTCTCAGAATTTAAGAATACAAAACGGATACTGCTGTTTGAAGTGTGGATTACAATAGCTGCAGATGCTGCCTAACCCCTATTTGCACTGTATTAGCAGAAGAATTGTATTTATGTAATGAAGACAACGTCCACTGCTGATATAGATGAGACATTATAGATTTAAAATTGCATGTGTTTGCAAAGAGCATTTCGGAACCTTCAATTTCCAAAGTCCATTGTGTTTTCAATTATCTTCCCACCCAGGCAAACTAGGGAGAGACTAATCAAGCATAATGTCCTCACATACTTCCCACTATGCCTTCCTTAGAGAGGTCAAAGGGCACTGTCAGATCACCATTGCAGCTTGCTCTGCCATGGGAAACACTGGTATGATTTACAGTTTATAGTCTCCATCACTAAATGTAGCCATTAGTAACAGTATGACTAGCTACAAAATAATTAAGCATTTTGTTTTCCCACATGGCTTTTGAGATAATTTTAGCATTTTAAAATTATTTTGGTAGCAGTCAGTTAGGTTCCAGAAAACAAAAGATACCAGCCTGTGGTAAATATTCCAGTAATGTATTTAAGGCTCATGCATTGATTTGAGTGTAAGTGTTTGTTTTTGAATAACACACATAATAGAGGCTGCAAATGAGGGGAAAGGGTGTGTATCTCTAACATGTTAGTAGATGGCTTATTAACTGATTGCTGTCCTAAAATATAGGGGCATAATCCAGACAGCCACCTAACTGCCTCCTGAATTGGAGGTTTGTAGGTCATCACATAAAAGCTATCCCCAGGGGAACCTTCCATCAGAGATGAGAACTGGCCACTCACTCATCTCTGTGTTGAGACTGCTCATGTTAAACTATCATTGCTGTGAGAATGAGCACATTGTTACCCTTCTCTATCACATACAACAGGCACCGGCGTTATTAGGTCATCTGCGGAGGAGAAAATTTATCTAAGACTCTGCAAATTACTTCATTTTGTACACCCACAAGAACGAGACCTCTAGGACAGTTGAACAGAAGGATAAAGGTAAAAATCATTCCTATTGATATATGTGCCGTTTCCTCTGTTCACTGTTAGTGGAAGGCAGAGCAGCTTAGAAGTTCTATCCTACTGTATAGTTATCATATACAAGCCATACATGCATAACTAGAAACAGTACATTACAACATGTGCCTCAGAATACTGTCCTTTAAATATGTGAAGCATATACCAATACCAATAATGAAACATTGCCTTTAACCTAAGTTGGGTTTATCAGAAGCTACTAAAGGTGCAGCTGTCAGTGAAAGTAATTGGTCAGCTGAACATTATTTTACAATATTAAAAAAGGTAGCAATGCTTTTGGAACAAACAAGAGGGTTCCCTTCTGGTTCAGCTTTCAATACAGGAATAATGTGAAATTATGAAGTTGATTCAGTGCAGAAGAAGCATAATTTTTTAATCACAATATTTTTTAAGCCACAAATGGAATTCATTTTAACAATTCATGAATTAAAGATATGCTTTGAAATTGAGTCCAGCTTCCTAAAAGCATATATAATATATCTATACAGCAAACTTAGGCACTAATGTAAACCAAGTTCTATTTACATTTTGATTGCTACCTCATATCTATCAATTAATATACTGTACTCATAAAACACAACCTTCAACACCCAGCTGACGTGAAGAACTTCCATACACATTTCAGGCTTGGTCTCTACAGGCTACTTTGTTGGCAATGCTATGTGTGAAGTTAAGTACTGTACTTGTGTTTTTATCTATCTAAAATTTATTAATCTAATATTCTATCAACCAGTTTTTCTTGGGTGAATTCCATGACTTAAAAATTACAGCCTAACAGAGCATTAAAGAAACAAAAAGCAGTTTGTTGCATACATGTTACCAGAGTTCTAACAAATTGCATTTGAAGTCACAAACCCCATTTTATCACTTATATCAGTAATAATTTCAATTCAGAAAACTAACAATTTTCTCATTTAAAAAAACAAAACAAAACAACAAAAAAGGCTCTCCTTAACTTTCCATTGGCTGTAACAGGAGTTTTTGGTATTGGTATGCACAGCCAGGAAGTTGAATCTACCTGTTAGACTCTGACAACAGGAATACATGGGAGGTCAATGGGCTTAAAGAGGGATCCTTTACTCAGTGACTAAAACAGTGTAAAGAAGAGGCCAAAATCCACTTCTTTTTACATACATATGATTTCAATAGTATTATGCAGGTGAACAAGGAAAGCTGAACAGGTGTAATGTGCTTGTTTATATATGACTAACCTGAAAAACAAGTCAAAATATGCCCAAAATTATAAATTTCAGTAGACAGATAGCAAGTTGAATATTCAGATGGAAAAACAGGATTCAAAGTATCACTAAAAATTGCAAATCTCATCCCTGTTTATAAATACAAAATACACGTGCAAGCTATGAACGCTGTGGAACTAAACCCACTCCTCTCTCTGTCTCTCACCCACTTAAGTCGGCACTTTCAGTAATCTCGATCCAGTTTATTGATTACCCTAGCTGCTAGGAAGGAGGTTGTTGCTTATACTGAAAGAAACAATTCAGCATGTTGGGGACGGGCCTTTCAGAATAGGCTCGGTTCTTCAAACTTCTTTAAAGCAAGAAAGCAAGAAAGATTATTTATTTAAAGCAGGTTGAGTGTTTGTGTTTTGTTCTGTGTTCAAATCCCTTGATAGCCACCATGTGTCTTTCCCCTGAAGCTGGTGCTGTGAATACAAACGGTTTGTTAGTCATGGCTGCACTGGGCTATTTAAGCAGATCAGAGGCTACGCGGAGCAACATCAGCGTGAAGTGAGGAATAGAAACTGTTTTGCTTTGAGAAAGAATGATGCCGTAAGGAACTTAGCATGCTAAAACAGAGCTGGGGCATGCATGTAGGCAGTACAGCTGGCAGAGTTAGCTATCACTTGTATGCAAATAGGTTGATGAAAAGCTTTGTGCCATCGCATTGGGTCAATGCCCACCAGGGTGGATTTCATGGCACTGGCCACTGAGCTCTTGAAAGATCAGGTTGCAGCGTCTCAATTGAAAAGATCTCTTGCAGAGATCTTTGCTAGTTCATTTCAAAATCTGGTTCCAGTAGTATCAGTTATACTGGATGAGACTGCAAATTTGTTCTGGTAACTAGAGCTTGTTCGTATTTATTGCACCTCCCCACAAAAGCCTCCTCCTCCAGGAGGAAGTCTAGTGCACAGTATTGGAAGCTAAATTTGGGAGCTTTTGCCTCAAAGCTTTCTATACATTTGACAGTTTTCTGTGTAATTGGCACACCTATATATGTGCTACTTAGGCGAATAACCCTCCTAACTCAGGTGCCTCAGGTATGCATTGCGTTGCTCTGGGTAAAGATCACCATTTAATTTAACATGCTAAAATTGAAATACTGCCATTATGCCTACAAAGAGGTGTTTCCATGAGAAGGAAGATTTGTCATTACATGAAGTGTCAAAATTTACAACGTTTAATCTGCCAGAAATCACTTTTCTGCAAATAGACTTCCAAAGTTGACCATAATCTTCTCTTTTTTTATCATTTATTTTCCTTCACTGGAAAGCTTCTACTGAACACAATAAAGAAAATATTGCAATGAGAACAAATCTGATACCAGGAAATTATTTGTTTGTCCTTACTTAGCAGCTCAGCAGAGGGATGAGTGGCAACTTAGGTTAGTTTTATTTTTTGTTAATATTATCTACAGATTATTTTGTTATAAATCTTTTGGTGACTTTCTCCTTAAAAGAGGCCTGCCTAAAACTAACTTCCACTGTTTAAAGGCCAATCTTGACAGCAGTTGGAAGAGATGTGGTTGTTCTTTAAACACTATTCAGCTCACAGCAATATTCTTTTCTATCTTTTCAATGCCCAAACCTTCTTGCTGACTGAGGGCATCTCAAATATATTCAGCTTTTAAGATCCAAGCAGGTAAAGCAGCCAGATCATAAGGAACTTCATATATTGAAGTCTTGAGCATGTGTGTATTCACTCTTCTTACAGAGACCCTGGCCATCTCACTGATTCACTCTGTCATATTTAGAAGCTTCCTCTCCAAACCCAGCAAAGATGCTAAAGAATATGAGGAAATTTCTCCATCTTTGCATTCACTTCTGGTGAATGAAAATGAAATTTAAAACATTTAGAAAAAAACCTGAATAAAAATATAGTGAACATTATGAAACAGTTATCAGCACTAGGCCCTGAGAATGAGTGGCATGGACTGATGATGTATGTTTAGTTTGTCTCTTCAGGATTTTCTCCAGTCATGAAAACATCAAACACCATATTGGAGTAAACCTTTCAAGTATCTTCTCTTGACTCTGCATGGATTGAAAACATAATTGTTTGTTAAATCTCCCTCAGAAGAAATTATTAAATCAGTTTGGATTTGTGTAGATTTATGTATTCAGATAGAATCAGGAAATAAATGGATTTTTATGATAAGCCTATGTTTGGGAGTTTTATTTCAATTTGCTACATAGATATGACCTACATTTTCAAAAAACAGTAATAATTTCCCAAGAAGACTTTGATACTATCTATGCTTGTCAGTTCATTGTAATTGAGAAAAAAATGCTTCTGAAATTTGACAAAAAAAAGTCAAGTTTTGTAGTTAATATACATGTTCATTAAAAAAGCGACACCTTTTTATTTTGGGTATTTGTAATTTAAGATTACATAAAAAAAGTTCACATGTTGCTTCCCCATCAGCACTGAGTTTCTTTACTTTTTGAAACTGTTAGCATGTATAAACTTGAACAGTTTGTTGGTAACTAGCTAAAGGAAAAGGAAAAAACAAGCAGCTTTATTACATAGAATCTTTAGAGAAGAAACCTGCAGGTTCATATGAAGGGCTATTTAAGGGCAAGGAAAATGAG
The DNA here is from genome assembly GCF_031877795.1 of Strix aluco. Taxonomy (NCBI): domain Eukaryota; kingdom Metazoa; phylum Chordata; class Aves; order Strigiformes; family Strigidae; genus Strix; species Strix aluco. Next base: position 16,947,857 of record NC_133944.1, read on the forward strand.
GAGATTACTTTGTACATAGAAGACACATTTTAATCTAGCAGAGCACCACAAAGATGGGTAAAAAATTGTCATATAAAAGCATTTACAGTGTGTATTAGAGGAATAATTTACATTTTTGGTGAACTCAAAACTAAGGCTAATTTGAATGTCAGCTTTTAGACTTGTGACTTCTAAGGTCTGTTTCGGGTTTCCATGATAGCTTTCACTGCATTTCCAACACAGTGGGGAAAAAAATAGCTAAAAATCTTTAGTCTCAGTTTCGGTTACTTTCATCAAGTGAGGTATTACCTTGAAGATTACTCATTGTACTGTTGCATATATAAAAAAATAATCCTGATAGCATACTCAAGCACAGATAAAATCTAGTTAAATATGCTTTTAGCGACTTCCATGCATTAACAAGCCCAACAGAGAGTCTGCTGTGATTGTTTTCATTTACCAGTACAACAGGGGCTTCATCTCCTTCTTCCCTCTTGGAACACTTTGGTTCATTAAGGACGGTTTTAGTTGACATTTATACTCAGGACAGTTCTTTAATAACTTTGAAAGTTAGAATTTAATAGTATATCCCTTCAACTGCATGGGTGTTATATCCAAACAGATCGTGCCCCACCTACATGTTTTTCACATTTAGGTTTGCCCACTATAGGCACCTAAAAAGGGATCAAAGAAAACTTTTCCTGCATGTAAATTTCAAGTATCTTAGAATTTTATAACCATTTAAGCTAGTTCATATGGAGCAACAAGTCCCTTGTATTCTTCCATTTTTGAGGAATGTAAAGATACATTTCCTCCACATCCCATAACTCTGAAATAAAAATATGGCCACCAATTTTGCTTCTCTGAAATTATTCTTCAAGAACAGTTAACAATTTCAGAAACCAACCAACCAAACTAAAATCTGCACCTCTACTTTTTATGATCTCCACTGTTAATTAGAATGTAGCAGTACTATTGATGAGGGGCTTTCTTGTGCAAATCACCTAGCCTCCTTTTTTTGTTTTTTTCAGTGAATGATTAATCCCATCTGAAAATAAAACATCTGAAATGTTCTCTGGAGAGGAATTCTTTTTCTCTCCATTGACTATTGAGTAGGAAGAGACTAGATGATGAGCGTAGACTGCTCAACTTACTTAAAACTGAAGTTGGGTAGGATGGATTATTAGTACATAGTCAAGGAAGCAGAGCAATCCAGTGACAGTTACCCATGAGAATGGTCAACCTAGACTGAAAATCTAGACTACAAGGTGGTCTGTGGTAGGAAGGGCAAAGTAAGGAGGACTTCTAAATACCTTCTAAAGGGAACTCAGAAGATAATCCTTTTTATAAGCTCTGAGTAGAGCTTATGGTGCATGGAATGCCTCAAATGAAAAAGCAGTGAGCATGGTGGACTAAACACCATATTCAGCAGATCAGCTGGGCAGACAACGGAATCTTGCTCCTGCTGGGGATATGTGCTTGTTGACTGCATAGTGAAACTTTCTACTCATCCTCAGTGAGTAATTACCATAGTATTTTTACTTGAAGTACCGGGCTCATAGCACTGAACTAAAAGAAATGAAAGGCTAAATTAACCACTGCTCAAAGTCAGTTAAGAAGGGGTTCTCATCATCAGTATATTCCATAGTTATTGCAATCAGCTATCAAAGAACACATTATTTCTATAGTACTACAGTGGGATGAGTGGCAACCTAGGTTATCTGCATCACTGTGCCTCTCATGTGGTGCATTAGATCAGAAATTCATACAAGAGAACTATCTATACATCACATACATTATCATCATAATTGTCCGTAAAACTGAGTTCTCATTGTTCAGTTTAGCATAATAATAGCAATCTTGGAATCAATCCAGATTAGGTACAGTCAATTTATAAACAGCATCCAATTAAACTCCTTGGAACATGTTACCTATCAGTTTCTGAAGAATAGGTTAAAATATTTTTTCTTAATTCTTTGATGAACTGAAATTGTAGAGTTTATATACAAAGCTTTAATGATATCCCTTGTAACAACAGTAACCGCTAGGCCTAAAATCTTGCAAGAAATTAACCGCCCTATTGAAATTAGCATTTTGGTTTGGATGTATACCAAAGTGCATCAGATCTCATGTGTTCAGGTAAGGTTAAGCAATACTCAGAAAAGAAGCCTTTTCCAGAAACTGGTGCAGATGACGTGGTACGTTGAGTTTCTCCTTCAAGTTTTGAACAGAAGGATTGTCCCTATGTAGTATGAGGATATTTTTCTGCTGAAGTGAATGCATTCAGATAAGATATAACATTAGGGGTTTGAATTTCTGTAGCCACTACTGGCCCAGTTGATAACAGTCTATTTATCAAGCTGTTAACCCTAGTGTCCTAATCAAATACAAGATTCAGATAATTGCATTCTATTTGACTAAATTATTTCCGTTGTGGTTTAAACTGGAGTATCAAGTAGCTGTGTGATACTGAGATTCAGGGAGGATATAGAAAAAGTCACCATTCCTGAAAGAGGATAGCCTAAACCTTTCTACTGGATTTGTATAGAAGTTGGACACTGACCTACTTTAGCACCAAACTCTGTGTACCTTTAAAGAACAAACTGTAAACTTTTAGAGTGAAGTACCCTCAGTGAAGATAAACTCAAGGGATGTTTCTCTGCCCTTTCTTATAAGGGAGCTTTTAGTTCAGATGCTTGGCTGAAGTCAGTCTGAACAGATTTCATCACATAATTCTTTGTCTGACAGAAACAAAGTGGGCCTCAAATTATCTGAACACACATAATGCTGGGAAATGCAGTTAATCATAAGCAAGAGGAAGATACCGTGAGAATTACTGGTTAAAATACTGACAACATATTGCTGATGCACAGAAGGTACAGATGTGGACAGAGATGAAAGTTTATGTTTAGTTTAGCATTCCACTCGTGTTAGCCTGAGCCTTATCATGCCGCTTCTGATCAACACAGCATTTAGCAAAGGTCTTGGAAGGAAAAGGAGCTACAAAGATGAATGGAGGTATGGGGGTCTGGCAAGTAAAAGAAAACTAAAGTATCAGGTGACAATTTTCCTAGTTTAGTTTATTAATAACTTCTATCAAAACAGCACATGCAGAAATTTAAGGGGACAATATATTTTACTGTTAAAAGAGGGTCTTTTTTCTTGGGCAAAAGTTACAGTTATTACTTCCACACAGAATCACAGGAAAAGTTACTGCTAAATAATTTGCATACAAGATTGCAAAACCGCATACCTGTGTCTAGTTGGAAAGCTAAATTGTTATTTGGGCAAATGTTTGCTGTGGTTGCACAAGTTGGTGAAGTGAATGTGAGGTATTTGACATAACCTATGTGTTTCAGAGTAGATCAAAGTGGTAGAGTGAATTGTATAAGGAAGGAGGTGGGGGAGAAAAAAAAAGAAAAAAAAAAAAGAGTGATTTAAGCAAAGAATTTGGTTCTGAGCACACAGGAAATTAACCATTAATGCTGAAGAATCAAACCCGCCCGTCTCCAATCATGGTATGCTCACAGAGATGAAAAAAATCTCAGTACACTACTAAAAAGCTTGCATAATGTCTAATGCACAGATGACTGATGAAGTTTCCCTATGTACCAGATCAAGAGACCAGTCATCAACTCTTCTAAGCAAAACCTTCAGAAAGCACCTTCTTTAACAGAATTCCAAGATCACTACCAGTCCTTTTCATAGAATTTCCAGTCTTCCTGCTATTTTAATCTCCAGATTAGATCTTTAGAATTATCCTTCACTGACATACTACAACTTCAGACATGCCAGAGACATGTGGTACTCACCAAAATTGCCTTTCTTAAAGAGTCAGGATTTGGAAAGAAGTGATTGTGGTAGGCATAGGCAGAAATAAGGAACAGATATAGAACAACTACAGCATCTTGAATGTTACTGCCAAGCCATGCAAAGAAGAAGCCATTCTTATTTCCCAGACTAATTACTGTGAGGTCCCATCATCTGTTACCAGTCCTGGCACAGGCTGCTATACAAAGGTTATGATGTAGATATAAGCATGCTTAGTCATAGTATTAGTGATGACGGTATGAAAAAAAAAGGGACCACAAGCCATCAGCAGTGGCAGTCTGGGCAACAGGCACCTATTTGTTTCTTGCAACAATTTGTCAAATTCAAAGTCTCCCGTTTCTTTTTTGCTCACATCAGAAAATTCTTAACGAATAACCAAAAAAAAAAAGCTATCATACAGAATTAAATAGTTTTGTTCCCTTGGAGCCTCATTGCCAGTATCTCCCAAAGACTACCACATAAAACATCTACATCTGATGTTTGATTACAATAACAGCAGACGAGAGAGGTGAAGAGAACTTATGGCTCTGGTAAGGTTTCATGCTTTATGCTTTTCTCCATGTCCCGAGGACTCTGATGTAACAGCAAGTGCTCAAGAGGACGAGTGCAGGATTATTTCACCTTTATCCCTAGAGAAGGAGGTGTTGTTCAGCATGTTCCCTCACTCGGCAAAATGCAGTTTGGGTCAGAGGGGTACCATTGCTGACTTTTTATTTATAACCTCAGTTTGTTTCCTAGTGCTGCACAGCAATTGTTAGCCTCTGAAAACTCCCAATAATCATCTGATCAAGGTTCATGAGGGGTCTTGATTTGTTCCAAAGAAATATGCAATAGGAAAAGGAAAAGACAAAACCCAGAAGTGTAACATTTTATTACGTGCAGTTCCTCACCAAAGGCAGATTGCAGTTTTCGTTAAGTCAACTAGATGGACAGAAGCACAGTTTGATGAGCGCTTAAACTGCCCTCTATTCAAATAGATTTAGCACACAGATGGCTGGAACACTGTGTATGAAATACTTTTCAAACTAGCATCCACAGACAGTTGCAACCTCTGGTGTGAGTTATTTCACTTGCAGGAAGAGAAGACAGCTTCGCTGTCTGTAGAGATGTAGATGGAATTAAGAAACACAAAATAGACAGTTTTCAACATGCAGAAAGTACGGGCACATACACAAGTGCATGCAAGTTCCTGAATCTATTAATATGGTCCCCTCCCTCCTACATTGCCAGGGCAACTATATTGTCCACCTGCACACCATGTGGCTCTGGCTCTTTAGGGAACAGTGGGCCATGCTTCTCTCCTATGACTTCATTTCATTGTCACACACTTACATAGCAACAACACGTGACAGATGATAGACTGAGATCAAGACAGAGGAGGAAGATAACATCAGAGTTTGCCTATTCATACAGCTGCTGACCACCTTTCATTTTTCCCAGTTTGCCCCTTCATCAGTAAAGCATGTATAGTAAGCAATACAGTCTGCAACTCCCACTGCCTGCTACAAAACTAGTAACTTACAAAATACAAAACCTGTGCTTCAGAGTACTGACAATCAGGGCAAATCCAAGCAACCATTTGAGTATGCCTTCAGCTTTTACTTCCCAGTGTTTTACTGGGGTTTTTTTGTTGGTGTTTTTTTTTTTTTTTTCTTACTGCGGCACAACCTTTTGGCTTTCTCTCTCCCCATGCTCCCCCTCACTCAACTGAGAAAATTCACAAGTTTGAATTTAATCCCACAAATAATTGCAGCTGGGGTTTTTTTGACTAGGCAATACTCTCAGGGGGAAAAAAAAATCATTTGATCTTTTCAATTTTAAATAATGTTTTGTTTAAAACCTTAGTTATGTTCAATTATAATTAAAAAGCCCGATTATTAAATAATTCAACTAAGTGAAACCAATGATTCACAGGCAGGTTAAACCACAGATCTGATAAGGTTGATTACTCTGATGTATTGCTGTGGTATAGAAACACTTGCGGTAACTCTAAATGAGCTGCCAACTCTAGACTGGAGGTGCGTATTCAGAAACATTAGCTCAGGCACTAGAAAGCTCCTCAAAGTGAATATAACAGAAATGCACTATCATCTCACTACCCTGCTTTTGACTGCAGAGGTGGGTTATTCCACATTAACTCAGAGATCATCACGCTTTGCAGTGCAGCACACCCTTAGATGCTTTGCTGAAGACTGTTCTTAAAGTCCTAAGACCTCAAAACCTGTCATTCACAAGGGAATATGAGCTTTTCAATTTACATATATTTTTTAAAGTCAGCTTTCTCTTCGAGTGTTACCCACTATTTTAGGCCTCACTCTATACTTTTGATTTGTATGCTTTTATTGATGTAGTATTTTACATCTTGAGCACTTATTAGGATACAAAATGGTACCTGCAGACTAAGACACTCACTACAACAACGTTTTGATTTGCTAAATATCAAACTTGATACTGTTACCTTTTCTACTCTCATACCCAAAGAAAAAAAATTCATGAGGATGTTTATACAGTCAGAAAGAAGAACTAGACAGTAGGCTTGATTTGTTCCACTTCAAACTTATGAAATACCATTATCTTAAAAATTGTGTTACTTTCCATTTCTCCTAGGACAAGACAGGTGACGGTAAGGAATTATCTGTGTATTTTTTTGCACTTTACCCTTCCTGCCCTTTCTTTTCTCTCTTTCGTTCAATCCCTCCTCCTCACCAGTTTCCCACATACATGAATCACAGGAAAACAAACAAAGAAAAGAACAAAACCTGTCATTGATATTGTGAACACAGAACTCAAATCTGAAGGATCAGAGCATATAAATCACCGTAATTCTATTACTGCAGTCAGATTTTGCAGATATTAAGTCCCTATTAAAAAGACTATAAAACTGGGCTATTTTATGCCCTTTTTTTTTTTTTAATCTGGCAGAAGTTTTTCAGATGGGTATTAGTGTCAGTCTTATGAATGCAATACACAGGGAACCACATTAAGAAATGAAATCCAAATAGGATTTTTAAGAAAAGCTTTGTTAAATGTACAGCATTTGCCTGAATATGGAGAATTCACATATGATTTATTTAGTAGCAAAGAAAGAAGTAGCTTTGTTAAAAACCAAGATCAATTAATCACACTTATGAGCAAAATAGGGATAGTCCGACAGTACCCTGTGCAGATTTATCTCATTTTATAATATAAAAAATACAATAATACTGACAGTTAAGCCAATATGATGCTACATTTATGCTGTACTGAAAAAGTTTTCTAACAATTAAAAAGAAGAGGAGAAAAGGAAATCATGCTAAAGAAACCTCTTCTGTTTTTGACTTTGAAAGTTTGCTGTTGAATTTTTTTGGTTATGTTTAAATCAGGTCTGTAACTAAACCCTACTGTAACTTCTCAAAGCTCAGAATGCTTTGGTTAACTTGACAGCAAATCTTTGTGTTCTGCTGCCTAGAACACCAATATCTTCAGAAATACTCTAGAAACAAATACCCAGATGAAACTTCAGCAGATTGCAATCCTATATTTTCTTATGTGTTTTTTCTCTGTGTTCAAATGCTGTCCAAGAATTTTTTGCTACTCTCCTATAAGGAATTTTGATTAACTTCCATTAAGCAACTAATTCCTCAGATGGTATATTTCTGAGTGGTTCCATTGATGTATGCCAATTACACCAGCTGACAAACAGCCACTGCATTACAAAAAAAAAAAAAAATCCATATTTTTAATGACTCCCTTGCTGTCCTCCATGTATGTGTGTATGTCATGACATACAGCTTTCTACCATCTGCACCTCTTCCTTTATATATATATATATGCATTTTGCATTATAAATTGCTTGGCTGTGAGGTATCTTGACATTTGACATAACAGCAGGGCTGGCGGGGGGAGCATAAGTGCTGATCATTAGATTATTGCTGAAGTATTCTCTCCTTTCCTCCCCTCCTCCCTGTGTTCCCTGGAGACACAGGTGTTAATAAAACCAAACAAAATGAAAATGGGTAAATTATTGCAAGCTATGAACACCTACATTGTGCCATGCCTCACTAGTTTCCAATACCACCTCATTCTTGAGACAACCAAAGAAAAAGATGCAATTTCATCCTGTAGACTGGGTGGTATGAGGACAGGACAAAAGAGACAAGATATTGCAATCCAGAGGTCAGTGACCCCCTCCCTTGTATAATTATAGCATTTCATTTATATCCTACCAATCTGTCTTTGGATGGCTGATAGTAAATTAGTAGCTAGAAAAGAGCAATTTTTTAAAATTCCTTAATAACTAGTAACTGAGTTCTAAAGTTGGACCATCATATAAGGAGACGAGCACAGGTACTAGCTTGTAATTTACTTTCTAAAAATAATTAAAAAAATACTCAAAGAGTCAGGTCAGATCTAGAGACCCAGATCTGTGTCTCACTGCTGTACTTCAGGAATCCTGAAAGCAGATTTAATCCTTACTCTAAGCACACAGATTTTGAAGAGCTTCAAGTGTCTGAACCGTTCCCGCATGCAATATGCACCCAGCTGAATCTTCCATAATGGATACAATTTATACCTTTTTAAAATGTAAGCAGTACATTTTTGTGATGCATTCTTCATTTCCCATGATAAAGCACATACTAAACTGTGCTCCTTCATTGCATTCTCCCAAGAAGGTTTTATGCAGTAACAAAAACCATGTAGGAACATTAATGTTGAACTTTTTTGCTAATATTCCTAGATTTGATGCTTGCATTTGGTCCCTCTCTAGGTACTGGGGTGAAGCTTGGTCTATTGAACCATGTAGGGTCTTAATACTTCTTTATGGTCAGAACTGAATTAAAAAAAATAAAAATAGATCAACCATAATAAGGCAATAGTTCTAGTCTTGGCTTATCACATATAACACTTGAGAACTTAAATGATGTGGCCCACCTTTAGTAATGAGTGGAAGCCGACATTTTAATAGTCTGCTAGCCATTGTTATTGGAGCAGTGTCGCAGAGCTCTTTGCATTATCATCTATTGAACAACCAGATAAGCACGATAGGAAAAAAATCTAGACCTGTAGAACTGATCAAAGAATCACTCAATCTATATCCATCCAGTATATCGTGCAATGCCAATGACTTACCAGGCTCCCTCTCTCCATCACAGCAATGTTTCACACTTTGATGCAAGATACTAAAATGCTATATATTATACAATTTTATAAGAAAGCAGAAGGGAAATAATTACCTCTAAAGGGCCGGTGGGACAGAATAAATCAAGTGTTGTCCGTTTAGAATACTGCGAACTTAACTATTAAGGCCAGGTACTTCAGAGAGCTCCAATCCCTCCAATAGCTGGCAGCCAACCACAGGTCACACTCATATTCCATTTACATTCTAAATATTGACTGGAACTTTGAATGCAAGACTACAGCTTCTTAGAAAAAATCTGATAACTTTCCACTTGCGAAGCTGTCTATTTATATTTATTTCAACCAGAGCACAGTAATTAATATTTATGAGGATGAGCGAAAGAAGCATGCTCATAGCAAAAGGGGATTATGAAAACACAGGAATGTGTGAAGATGCCGATAGAACTGAATGAATGGCACCCAAGACATACATGCAGCAGGCACGTGGAAGTGAGAAAAGGACAGGACAACAATATATATGTAGCTCCCTATACATACAGGCACAAAAATACATTTTTTTGTGCTTTGTTCCACATGCAGTCCAGGAGAAGTCTTGGTACTTGTACCAAATACATTTACCACCACTTATTTAATGGGTTTATTTGACTGTTACAGACACTAGCATCTGAGACATCTCTGATTTCAGGCTAATCAAAGTAACAGTGGCTGGCACACGTTAACTTCTTCAGTGGTAAGTATGAGATCTGTTATGGGTTTTAAATGTGCACATGTTGCATATTTCTGGATTTATATCTTACATGAATATGACTAATAAAAAGTGGACAGAAGAAGAGAGCTCCGGAAAGAGCTTGTCAACAGTATTTTCAGGTGAAAAAAAATGAAAAATAGGTGGTTTTGATCTGCAGAATGTGAAGTGTACGAAGTACAACAATTAAAACAGAAGGGTAGATACTTTGAACTCATTAAAATTTCTTTTGAAGATGAAAGTCATTAGATTTCAATGAGAACTTGGAGCAGAAGCTCACACTGACATGAGAATATTTAACCTGTAGTCTACAGTGCTTCAAGCAATTGATAGTATGATAAATAATTACTTGGCTGTAGTAACCACACAGAAGGAAAAAAAGGATTACTCTAATCAAATACAGTCAGTGTGGTGTTGCCTGTCTCTGTGCTCCACATTTCATTCTGAATTGTTCAGAAGTTTGCAGTTATAAAAACGGAAATCCTGAGTTCTTAAAGAGGAAATTGTAAAGGATTTCTTTTCCTGTCACCTCCAAGAAAACTTTGATAATATTCAGGGTCAGTTCTTCAGCTGGCATGATCAGCATAGCTGTGTTGAAGCGGGTGGAGCATTGCCAATTTATAACAGCTGAACGTCTGGTCTTACTACAGGGACAACTCTATTTTAGAACTTTTTCCTCCATGTCCCTACATCTTTTTTTTTTTTTCTCTTTTAAAATAAGAACATTAATAGCCAAATATAGTATTTGTTGTCAGAAATACCTGTTCTCTTCTTCTTCAAGGTACAAGACTCTTACTTTCATGTTAGTGAGTTGCACTGATGATTAATTCTTACTCATATTTCAGTATCACCACAAAGCATAAGCCAGGACTGTACAGTGCTTTACCATACAGGTATTTTTTACACCATATATTGTAGATAAAGGGGAGCTCGCCCCACTCAGTGCTCAGAGCTGAAAAAAGCCAAATAATGATGTTAAGGCCTAAAGCACAGATAATAGACCCTCCTGAAAAGACAGAGCAAGCTTGTGTTAGATGGCAATATGCACTGTAAACTGCTTTACAGTTCGCTCACTGTAAAAAAATGAGAGGGGTCAGAAAAGGGAAGACACTTGCACAAGTAAAGGCTCCAAGCCATAAGCCAAGGGCAAAACCAGGATTTTTACAGGCTATCCCACTGGATGTACAGTGCCCATGCAGTCAGGCGTGAAACCACAGCATGTCCTTCCTCACAAGAGAAGGTGGCATTTACATAGTAAGCGATACATAAAGACAGTGGAAAAAAAACCCCTCAAAGCATTTCCTATTCAATCTCTTTGCACTTTCCAAAACACTCAGATCCTGAATATACAGTGCTCAGCAATGTTCTACCAAGCCTTCTTTGCACCCTGGGCAGCATAATGCCTGCATAAAATACCCCTATAGAAGAAGAACCTGACTTCTTTTTAGCATATGGGTACATATAGCCATACATACATATTAGCATATAGGCGGAGGTTTAATTTCATTAAGAACACGCAACACAAATTCCATACCTTTCTAATCCTAGGCAGCATTTCCTTTACCCCAGAATTCTTTCTTTTAACAAAAAGATAAAACCTTTTATGTTTTAATCTGAAGATTGAGGATGCACATGGTGCCAGCAAGCAGTGGCCTCAGCAGCCCACTCTGTCGTGCAAGGTCTGTGGGGCAGGTGGGTCCAGCCCCCCTCACTCACCACCAGCTGATCTCTCCTCAGGCACATCTCTTAATGTCCCCACAGCTCTTGAGCCCTGAGCTGCATGCAGTCAGCACCATTTTCTTTCTGACCTGACTCAAAAATGGCACCTCCTTCAAGTCAAATTCCTGCTGTGTTACTTCACAGCTCTCCCTCATTAAGGTAACGAGGGTGTTGCCAGGGGCACAGCTCCCTGGCTCTCTTTACTACTTTCCTGCAAGTACTGTTAGGAAATCCATTCCACCATAGTTGTGTAAACACAAAAAAAACAAATTGTGGAAAAAAGTCATCTAGGAAGGAAAAATGAAAAGATTTTATCCTGCATATATGGAAAAAAGCAGTTATTTTCTTCCATTCCCTCCCCCCCCTCCCCCTCCTTTATGCTGCAGGGAAAGTAACTGATCTTGTAAAGCATTTTGATTTTGACAATAATCTTATTTGCCTTCTTTGACAAACAGGAGCTCAGGCAATACACTTCTGACTGACTTGAGTTGCATAAACAGGCTTTTGTAGGTTTGCAGGACAGTTAGGAAGTCTGGTGGTAAGTGATCACTAGTGTGATGCTAGACCAGTATCCATTCACTTCTAAAAAGGCAGAGAAAAAAACCCCACCATACTAATCTACAGTGAAATAGCTAGAACTAGCTGGGCCTTTACTTATATAAATTAGCCCTAAAAACAATTTCTCAAGAGTTTATAACTCTAGAGCTGGACACGAAAGGGAACAGAAGAGTCACTAGATAGAGATGGAGAGGGGATAGGGCAGCTGTCAGGAAAGAAACAAAGTTAGAAAGTGGAAGACCTGTGGGAACTTGGCAGAGAGGTCATACAGACTGAGCTAATGCCATCACTGGGAAAGGGGAAATGTGGATGGTCTCCTTCAGTCAACTTGATTTGCAATCTTCCAGAAAGATTTGGTTTAATTCGAGGAATGGTTGTAGCTGGTTTGTTTCTCTCCTTACTAAGAGCTCTACTAAACCTCAAATCTATCTTTGACACACACACACAAAATACTAAAAAATCAATCTACCTCTTTCAAAATCAGTCCCTTTCAGTAAAATATATGCCCAAATCTCAACATCAGCAAGGTTTGCTGCAAAGGGAACAATTTAAAAGCCATGTTTAGTCTTTAGATAAATGGTCAAATACCACTGAAATTGTGGTACTTGCAAATAAATTCAAAATTTAGCCTCTTGGATGCACAACTAAGGCACCTGTGCCCTTAACAGTGCCCTGTCAGTAGTGCAGGGTTACTGTGATGTACTGATTACTATAGAGGAGTCTTTGTGGCTGTATACTACATATTATTTTCAAATTGCAGTGTACAGAAAGAATGGTTTGAACTGTGAGCAAAACCTGGTAATTAGAGCTTGACAGAAAAGACTTTTGGAAAGTCAGTTTTTTATTTAAATGAGAATGGAATCTTTGGAAGAGATGATGAGGAATGACCTTCATAACTACTCGGAGGATCCAACACTCCAATAATTTGCTCATTTGGCTGGTAATGGAAGAATCCAAAGTTCAATTTCTTGCTCTGGTTAAACATGCCAGAAGGTTGCATTGCTCATATCTCAGCTGACTGCCTGGACCACCCACCCAAGAACTATCGAGTTTGAGCATATCTATCTTGACGTTCCTTTTTAGACCTTTTACAAAATATGTGATGAAAATACCCATTGAATTTTGTTCTTCCACAAACCACTTGCAAGGGAAGGTGAATCCAAAAGTTAAGAATGAAGGATGCGTCATCTGGGAACGTACTCTGTCAACCAGTGCTAACTGAGAGCTAAAACACTGTAACCTTTCTGAAAAATCTGTTATCTGATTGAATACCTCCGATTTCAACATGATAAGCTCTAACTACTGAACTACTATCTTTGTTGCAAAGGAGGTCTTTTGCTGTCATTTTTTCTGGAAATTCCACCATTAGTGAAACTGAGAAAAGTTTGATAGGACCCTATATCACTGGGAGATTCCTCACCTGCTCCCCTGTGAGTGGCTGTTTTGCACAAAAATAGAAAGTTATTTTGCTACATGGAGCTACTGAAAAAATTTTGTTGTACAAGATCTTGTGTGGTTATTGCTTCTGTGATTGTTCTATGGTAAGAGTAGTAAAGACGAGGCCATGACAGTGGGTCACTATCATAAAGCTTTGTCCCAGTCACTGGCAAAAGTTCCAGCTGAACAATGTGCTCTGCATTTGCAAATACTGTTAAAAAAAGGTTTCATTAACATCAGTAAAATCTCCCCAGAATTCAGCAGAAAACTGACTTGTGTTGTTATGTGGAATTTAAACCTCCTATTATTACTTTAAATAATCCAAACAACTTGAACACTTTCCTGAATATACTCTAAGATAAAAATGTTTTCCATATATTTGAGAGTAAGGAAGGAAAAAAAAATGAAAAAAAAAGGCTAAAAATGTTACAGTAAACTTACATAAACCCCTCCCAGTACATTACTGAGTAGCTGTCACTCTAAGCACTGTACATTTGAGATCACTACCACAAAATAAAGATCTTCCTTTGCTGGTTTGTTACTGTATAGCCCTACAATCAGACTAGCTAGGACTAAATCTGAAAACACAATTCAGGCACACCATAGCATTTAATGTTTAGGAAATCCTTTGCCCTCGTAGCATTCATAATCCTATTATGTTAAATTTAGCTGGTCAAATTCTGCTCTTACTTGAACTTCACATCTGTCAACACAGGGTGTACAAGGCATACGTCAAGGCGGCATTTAGCTCAGCACAGGGAGAGATTTGATATTTGAAATACATTTTATCTTTTGAAAGCCATATGTTTTTCCAATAATAAACGTTGAACCAAGGTTCCCCAGGGTCATGCAATCTATGTTTTTTCCCCACACAGCTAAAGATGGTATTAAAGAACTAAAATAAAGAGAAATATTGTCATTTGGTTATGTAGTGTAATGTGCTTGATATCATTCTTCTGACACTTTGGACACTTTGTTTAACAAGGAAATCAACATGAGCACACTAGCTGCTGAGTACTTCCAGGTTGAGAGTTTGTGACAAGACTGGATTGTCAGCTTGAAGTCTGTGTGCGTGCCACCAAGCTGATAAACACACAGTCTCTGCAGCACAGTGCAGGGAGAGAACTGGCTGCCTGGTGAATGGTAGACCTTTAGCAGCTGGTAAAACAGCAGCACTGCAGGCAGCTGCTGGCCTTATTTGGCCGACAACAGCTGCAGACATCAAAGAGAATAAAGAGGAAGGTGGAAAGACTGAGGTAGAAAAGGAATTCAATCTACACTGTTGTTATGAAGTAGATGAGTTACTTTTAAAAATGATATTCTATTACTATCAGTTTGCCTAACTTTTAAAAAGCAATATTAAAAATACTTGCAAACATACACATGGAGCACTAATTCCTCAAGGATCCTACTGGAGTCCCAGAGGGTTAGTCCCATAAAAAATACTGGGTTCTATTGAAAAAGATGTTCCAAAAGCCTCAGGTAAAATTTTAAAGTTATTTTTCTCAGGTAAGTAGAAATCATTAGAGCAAGTAAACTTACTATGAGCAGTATTTACTGTCATTACAATGTCTTAGTTTTCTTATACTGTGTACGTGGAAATAGAAATAACAGCTGCCCAAGATGAGAAGTCATCTATCTATTAAGGTGACTTAATTTTTTCTCTGACCCTTTACAGCAGTAAGCCAAAATAGAAAACATACTGATAAAATATGCTAGTTTATGCCTATGTGTATGTTTTGGAGTGCCACAAAATGCAGTAGTTTCTTTTGGCTTTGTATCAGAGGACACAAGTTATTAGAGATGTTGTAGCATGTAATAAACTCTTGTATTGTAAGATGTAATGAGTGTAAGGTACCAGATTAGTGTTGAAACTCAGTTTTAAATGGTCAATAAATGGGTGAGCAGTGAAAGAATGGTACCTATCATCCAACTTTCAAACATATGTGCAAAAGACCAAAATTAGGCCTTTTGAACTGTCTGACTGTATGCATTATACAGAGAAATTCCAATCATTTTAGATGAAACTCTCCAAAACATCCTTCTAAAATTTTCTGCAGCGCTTCAAAACTTTCAGCACAGAAACAACAAGGTGGGAACAACAAAATAGCTGCATTTCAACCTCTTGATCCTATTGCCTGTAACTAAACCTTTTTTTAAATTTTGGGTTTTTTTAAAATCTATTAAGCACCAAAACAGAACTTGGCGAAGGATTTCACTGTCACCTTGTTTATTATTGGGAGCAATTTTATTTTTTAAAGAGTCTTGGAAAATGGAGACAGATTTCCTTTACAGATATTTTAGGTCAAATAGTTATCCACATAGCTAGCTACCTGTCCACTTAAATCGCAGGCACTTGTGCACCTGAACTTGCTTTGAGCTTGCTTGATGATTTATCTTGGTTTCATTTTCTTTGTTTTGCACAAAGACATTGTCCCCCATCAAACAAAGCAACTAAGTAGGTGTTTGAGGAAGTGGTAATTCCATTGAGGCCAACTCAATCCTTTCCATATACAAAGTTAGGGATATTATACTTTGGTCCTCTGAAGCTGGTGAGCAGCTTGTAGGTGTAACAGCATTAGTTTGGTGTGTCCAATACTATTAGTTGAAACATCGAGATTTAAATTTTAAGATGAAATTTCACAGATAAAAAAATATTAGGATAATTCTATCAGCAATAATGCTGGAGTGTGCATGCATACAACATTATATACAATGTCAGATTCAAACAGATCATTAGAAAATGTCAGATGGTTATACAATGGCTTGTTTCCCAACTTGATTCCCACAAGAACCTCAACCAAAAATCATCAGTCCTATTCTTTCAACATTGTACTTTTCCATTTCTAATTGTTTCCAATTCTTCATAGAAGCACTTTCCATTCAGCTATCCAATATAATATAGCATACATAATATTTTATAAGAGACAGCTTCTGTAACTGTCTTTATACCTTTAGGCTTTGGGACTTGACGTCATAATGGTCTTGATTTACTAGAAGATAAACCTTTTCCAATGCTTTTTCTTTTTAAATAGTGAACTGTAAATAACCAATTCAATATGAAAAATGCTAAATAGCTCCTTTGAAATTCTAATGGAGATTGTCTACTGTTATATCACCCACTGCAGAATCTTTGTGTTGATGCTTTACCTGCATATGTGGAATGTATAGGAATGTAACCTGCAGATGTATGCATATTTCTGTGTTGGTCTGCTGGAACACAGACATTTGGGTTGGGTGCAGCTAGCATATTAAAGTTGTATTCCAAAACATAAACAAAAGACTATTTTGCTATATTTGAGGTTTATAGATTTTTACTTGCATATTCAATGACATATTTGCTATTGAATGTAATTCAACCAACAGTCTTTTTTCTTATTGGCAAATCTTTGATTATTTCAGTTCTGTAGTCTTGGTGGTTCAGGCTTCCCAACTGTCAAATCATCGCTGAAGAAACCTTGCTGCAAAGCTTAACTCCAGCCAGTCTTTATTGTCTGCCAGCAACAGCACCTTCTTCCTATGTTTACATTATATGGCATGTAAATATCATGGCATGCCTCGATGTCAGCAGCCAAGTCTGGATGGAGCTAGGACTGACTGGGCCACGCACCATGATCCTTGAGTATTAAACTCAACTCCTAAGCTACCAAGCTTTCCTAATTACTCAACTGTTTTCTCTTGTTCCCTGCAGGCTCCATCTGTAGTGCATTCCCCTACTGAGCAAGCTCTGCTCCATCAGCCTTTATTCCATAAACCATGATCAAGGCTCGTAGAGCTCTGAAGCACTTTCCTCCCTGACAGCCTTAGCCAAATCACTTTTCCAGGCTTGCTATTCCTCAGAACCCTGCCTGGCTTTGCTATCACCAACCCAGCATTTCCAGAATGCAGTTAAGTGCTTATCACTTAAAACTTTAAGTGCTAATTGCTTAGTAATGAAAACTTTAATTGCTGGGAGATTAAACCTTTAACTGCTAAGTGGCTGGCGGAGTTCCAGTCCATAACAACCAAAATTCACTAATATAACATTTTAAAATGCCCTTTGTATGAAAACTATTCTATACCCAAGTGTGTGAAGGCCTAGATGCAAGATGGTTGTTTTATGTATTTCCGGGATTGAGGAAAAAAAATGTGTCTGAATTAGCAATGGCTAATTTGGGATTAAATAAAATCTCAGTGTTCATTTTAGAAATGTCTAAATTATTAGAAAACATTTCCCCCCTTCCTTTATTTCACCTGCTTGTATTCTCAGGTAAATTGACCCTCTTGAAAACGTACGCCTCAAGAGAAAGATACTCAGCTTTGTCCTGACCTAATCCTCAGGATGGAGATTCTGTTGTGTTCTCACATTGATAGATTTACTATTGATTGCCAAAGCTAGTGTGTAACCTGAGGAACTTTTCTCACCTTCCAAAACAGTGTTCTGATCTTGATTTTCACATCAGAGGAAATACTGCCAGAAATGAAGCAGCTAATTCCCTTTAGGTTATATATTCTGCTCTTTTACTGTGGGTGCTAATGGAGCTGAGTAGAGATGTTTAATGCAATGTTACTTGTGAGACACAAAAGAGCTTACACTGGATAATGAAAAGGAGATACAGGCAAACTGAATTCCTAATGTACCATTAACTACTCAACTAGAAATTGGATTGGACTGAATTCTTCAGTCTGCTTTCTAGTTCCTAGAAATTGCAGAAAACACATCATGAAAATATTCAAGACAAAGCATAAGGTCTATATTCCTTAGCATCTTTTCACTGTATTTAGTCCATGTTCAAAATTCCAATCCGTTTCTTTAAGATCTCTTCATGTCACAAGAGCTTTGCAGAGGGCTTGGACAGTGTTCCCAAACACAGAACAAGCATAGTCTCTTGCTTTTACCTTCAGAGCCATAATATGAGAAGCTTCTGGCACTCTGATGTTCTGTCACTTTTTAATGCAAACTCTGGAAGTTTGCGGACACAACGCTGCACAATCTGAAGAAGATAAATCACAGTTACTTCAAGCCAGCTGACAGCAGTTTAAGCAGCTGCAATCATCAACCACCAAGGGAGTTTCTTCTTTTATCTTACTAAATGCAAAAGTATACCACGAACTGGTAATATCACTGGACTATCAGGAGTCCTGCTTTTACATAAATATCAGCAAGCGGTAAGTAAATTCTGTTGACGAAATGTAATAAAACAAAGACGGTTTCAAATATGACCATTCCCTGATGCATTCTGTAGCCCCGTCTTACTCACTTATTGCATGCTGCTGAGATTATAAGGTTTGCTTTTATCTGTCAGAAATCAATATTTCAAACATCGGATAAAAGAGGAAATTGAACTGGGAATAGGCTGAAGTGCTGTAAAAACTACAAAGCACAATTATCAAAAAGCACTTAAAGTACTTAATAGGACACACATATAAAAATGCTCAAATTAATGTCAGGGAACTATAATGAGAACTTTTTCTATGCTTTTTGATCCAAATGCAATGTAATTTGAGTGCAGCCTGGTCAGTCAATACAGTTTTCAATTTATATGAAACCCTAAGGATTTCTAGCAATCCATTTGCTAGAACGGAACCATTACATATGATTGGTTAATATTTCAATTTATTGAAAATACATTATTTTGTGTAAAGTGTTTAAGTTGTTGAGGTTTAACCATTATAAACAGTTATGATAAAAATAGATCTTTGGGTAAACAAAGACCTTACAGTCAAGCTTTTAATAAACACTAGTATAACTAGAAAATTGGATTTTAAAGGGAACAGACATAATAAGGAAAAACTGCAGATATGGGGTGGTGAGATGAGAGGGAAATGCTGTATAGAACTGATCTTTATTGGCACACATTAAGCCAAGAAGGGACCTCTTTGTAAAATGTTGGAAACCATCGTTATTTTATGCAAAAAAGTTCACTATTAACTTTTGTACTTTCCCCTGAGATTTATATATTCATTTATCATCTTTAATGCTATTGAGCTGGAGGTCTTTACAAAACCACGCTAGATAGAAATCACTGCAAATTATTTGATACATGTCTGTATGCACATACTACCATCTACAGAAATTGTGTGGCCTTAGGTAATTTGGTAAGAAATACGAACAACTGCAACACACAGAGGAGTGATAGCTATGATTTGAGCAACCAAGACCCACACTAACTAAATGGCTGTATCAAACTGTATCACTCTCTTTTCTAATCTACGCCTCACATTCTTAATAAGGAACAACAAGGGATTCCTGGGAAATCTTTCTTTGTGGAAAGTTATTCTTAACACTGATACTTCACTTTTATACTTTAACCATGACACTTTTTTCATGCAAGGGAACCTTAGCTGAATCACAATTAAAATGTGCTTCTTACTGGAACTACATCAAACTCCTTGAACTTTGGATCAGACTGTGGTTTCCATTAATAAACCGTTTCATTAGCCAAACAGCTTCCCACCACCTCTCCTCATTACAGTTTTGGGCCTAATCCAGTACAAATTGTTGGTTAACATACTCATTGTCTCTGTCATACAGGCTAAGTCCAAACTTTGTTGCTTCTTCCATTTTCAAGATGCAAAACTGAATTTCAGTCCCTAGAATCCTGATTTGGGTCATAATTCTGCTTGAGTTTTCAGATTTCCTGAATCAATACATAGAGCATACAACATTTTCCAAATAGTAAACATTTCCAAATAACAAAGTAATAAATAAAGACATACTTTGTTTTAAAAAACATTCCTAGTGGAAAACATAACATGATCTGGTAGGGCAATTGTAGTTATGGCAGTCGTAATTGCATAATGCATTTCACAGAAGCTTCTTCTGTTGCACCTTATTGTATTTTTTCCTTCAATTAATAAATTTAGAGGCTTAACCTCAAAAGCAAATGCCCTTGTCTTTACATGCACTTGAATTGTTACTGCCATTTAAAACTAATCAATGTTTTCTTTAGTACCATAATAGCTTATTTGCAAAGCACCTCTTTTAGAAAAATTTACATGGGATTCTGGAAGGAAACATGTTTCACATTCTAAGAAAAACTCCCAATAAAGAGAAAGAAGGCTTGATTCTTATCTGAAAGTTTAGTGCAACTAAACTGACTCCAAGAGCTTGAAAAATTTGTGCACAAAGGAAGTTGCTACTAGATTATACCAGTGTCTTTAAACATAATACAAGAAAAAACTGCATTGTGCACACATCCCTAGAGAAGTCCAGGAAATTAATTTGAAAGGGCTCCGCATATAAATATATACTTTCATTAATGTTAGCAGGGAAACAAATGGTTAAAAACTTATTATTATCCATTGTTTAAATACACATTCCTTGGAAATATTATATCACTCCTGACTTGGATGTTCAAGTGCATAAAACTCATAGGACACCAAGGTCTCATTGAATGGTGGAAAGCCCAAGCTACTCCAGTAAAGTCAATATATGCACTTGGAGTGCAGTTTGACACAAACAGGAATGTTCACACCACTTTCCTCTAGGAATGTAAAGGAGGTTTCTAAATTAGTCTCCACAGACTCTGTCAGAAGGAGGTCAGAGAAACTAAGTTAAGCAATATTGAGTACCCGTAATGTCTCAAGTCCTGCAGTTATTCAACAAACAGAAGCCTTAATGAAGGAAAAACAAAGTTTGAACAAAACTCACAAGCAGGCTTTTTTTCATTTCCAGATGTAAACAACTACTGCTTTCATAAGGAGATCAACTCCAGTTCAAGCTATGCCTGTACTTTAATACAGGCAAACCCATTGATTCCAGTAGGGGAGCAAGTCTATCACTAGGATTAAAGCTATAAAAACAAGTTAATAGGAGTTATAATAATTGTACATTTGTAAATAGAAAAGCTATTACAATGTCTATGATCAGAACTGAGATAAACAATACAGTTTGCCCCATGCATCTAGTTTAGCTTCACAGTGATACCTGTTATAGCTCTGCAAAATATTTGGTTTATTCTATTTGGAACACACTCTTTTCCAGAATAACAGTTCTATCTCATATGACACCTTGTGCTTACACTTACAAAGTCTCTATCCTTACCTTAATCTATGCACTGTTCTCAGTTGTATGTTACTAATAGTAGTAGCAGGCAATTTGCTTTCCAATAATAGCCACGCAGAAGATGCAGCATGGGCTGCTCTTCAAAGCTTTGTAGCTTTGTAAATACCTTTTAAAATCACAGAAGGAGCTGAGTGCCTTAACTAGCATAGCTACAGTGTAAATTGGGTAACTGCATGCGTGGATAAGTACAATTAGCAGTTGCAGAAGTCAAAGGCCTTCTGGGCAAATGATGGCCTGTTTAGCATACACCAGCCAGAGGAGTGTGATTCTGTGTTCCCTTCCCCCTGTACATACAATATATCTTAAAAAATCCAACTCTATTACAACTATAATGAGCAAAATTAACACATTTAGAAGTAAGGATGCAGACTTTGAATGACAAGAAGTTATTCACCTGACCAGACAGTTCGTGGATAGAATTGCTTACCTATGAAAAGTGGGGGACTCAAAAATACATGTATTTAAAGATGAGCCTAGAAAAAAGAAGTAGACATAAAAAAAATTAATCAAAAAACCCCAAAGTTTCAATTAATAAAATAAGTTGTGTTGAGGAATACAGAGCTCTAAGCTTTACCAAAAGGAAGAAATAAAATTATAATTCAAAGCATTGGACTGAGTGACTGTCCATAAAATAATGCAAGAACCTATGCCAAAGCATTTGCCACCAATTTATTTGCAGCTGAAGACCAAATAGACTGAAATCTTGCTCCTTTGCTAAATTACATGTTCCAGAATTAATCCTGTAGCCTGCAGCAGGTAGCAGATGCTTTATAGGGCGACTTAAAGCAGACAGTCACCTATTACTGCTCATTATTTAATAGCACTGCTTTAACTCTACTGTGATTGCCTTCACTGTTGGATAGTTTCTCTTACAGGTTCATGTTTTCACAGTTCTTTTCCAGGGTTTCACACCTGCTTCCAGAGTATTACATTGACTCCACTTGCCCCAGTGCATAACAAGCAGCAGCTGGGAGAAATTTCCTGTGCAATTTGTCCTAGATGGGCTTTACCAAAGCATGAATTTCTTTTCTTATCAACTAGTTATTGTGAAATCCCAGCTAACAAATTTGTGTATATGTTTTCAATATTATTCACTGTCAGTTGTGTGCAGTACAAAGGGAAAATATGCATCTTATGACCACAAAAGCTGTCAGAGTCCATGATATAACTCATTATTATATGATGGATAAGATAATTCTGTTTGCAAAGTTAAAAACATGTAAAAGTTGCAATGTAGGGCAAAGTTTAACAGGGGCTAGCAGAAAGAACAGAGATGAAAAATTTTCTATGTATTTGCTTATCTAGAAGTTGCAGAGAAATTGCCACACCAGTGATCCAACAAATCTGAGGCAAGGGCCCACTCAATTAGAATTTACTTAATTTTTGCTGGGTTTAGTTTCTTCTTTAATAAGAAGAGAATGTAATTTTCAGTGATTCTCTATTTCTGTGAACATTATTTTAATTTGGTTCATCTCTGTGCTTTTAGAGAAATATGCAGAGTGGCAATGGGAAAGCTTATCTATTTCAGAAAATTCAGGAAATCCACTGAATTCAGTGAAGTTATTCCAGATTTATTTTTCTGGCAACAGGTTTTGGTTCAGATTCTTCTACACCGTCAAAAATCTGCTAAGCTAACAGCTACCTTGTTATATATAATATTATTTCCTGCACAAGTTTTAAATTGCATTTTTCAGTACAGTTATATCTATGATTTGGGAATCTATTATTTGTATCATCTAGAATGCACAGCCAATATTTTGCATTTGCAATCTTGAAAACAATTTAATAGGGGCAGCAGAATAGTTTTGTATTTTATCAGTTTATTGCATCTAAGTGCTGACAATATGTAGCATCTATTGCATACTGCATGTACTCTTACATTATAGAAATCAGTTCATCCCCTGATTTCCTTTTATTAACCAAGATTATCTTTCCAGATGGTCTTTTATTACATATTTCATTGATGATCATTAAGGAATTATATATAAACTCTTCATAGTTCTCATTGTTAATCATAAGCACTTAATTCACAAACAGCTATAAATCTGAATTTTGCCTTTCAGTTTTACTACAAAGCCTTTTTAGAATAGGTATTAAAAAACAACAACAACAAACAACCTTCATTTCCCAAATAGAATTTTCCAATTCTATTCATTTAAAATAATCAAGAATTTACTTAGAAAGTTTAAATAAGGTGATTGAAAAATGAATCCCAGGATTTTTCCATTCTTCTTCATTCCGGCTAAAATAAAGGCAGCTCAAAATTATAGATTATTCCCTCTCTTTAAACAAGGTAGAAGGTGGTGAAGCAGTGCTGGATAGATGCACAGTAGTAATGGATTATGCAGATTTCTCTCTCCTGGGTCACTGTTATGAATCTGATCCAAGATAGCAGTGACAAAATGTCAGTGTCATTTTATGGCTTTTAGCATGAAATCCTGACCCTATGAGGTCAATGACAAAACATCAGTGGTGCCAGGATTTTCACCTTTTGTGTCTCTAGTGTGCAAAAAGAATTAAAGTCTGACTCAGCATCCATTGACTTTAATGGGAGTTATACTAAGTTCAAGGTCTAGATTTTTAAAAGTCCTTAGATGCTGCTTTGCTCACACTTTGAGCATAAGACCTGGGTCTTTCAGATGATTCAAACACTTAAAACTGTAGCATTAAAACTATAAACTTTTATCCTTAAAATTAGAGTTCTGATGGGCGAGATAATATAGTGATGCTAAACATACACAGTATCAAAACAACATCCACATGCTGACTGTGTGTCCTGCCATCACTCTTGTGGTCCACCCCTAAGCACAGCGCAACAGCACTTCTAACCTGCACACCACTGCCAACCATTTCTCTTTCCTCTTCTAAGATCTGGGAGAAGATCTAAGTCCTGAAGGCTTCTCTGCTACAGCTATGCAGGGACCACTCCCTGCATGTTTTCCTCTCTGGACAGGAAAATGCCCAGCAGGCATTCTCAGAGGGCTGTGATTGGCAGGCAGTCCTACAGCGAGGTGTTAAATGGTGTTGCCCACCCACAGTGTTCAGTCATCCATGGTCCAACCTGGGCTCCCTCTCAGTGCACAGGGAGAGCTGAGTGCCTCAGACGTGATTCACAGAAGCTGCCTGCTGACCCAGCCAATGTCAGCAAAGGTCCAAACATTGCTGCGCAAAAGCACATCAGTGAGGAAGCACTGAGGAAAGAAACAAGCCTTTAAATCAAGTTCTTTTCAGCAGTAAAAGACTCAGACATAGTATGAGATATTTTCATGGACAGAGGCCTATGTCTCTTCCATAACTGAGCAGAACTCAAATTTTAAAACTGACTGGAGAATTTGTTGGCAAGAACTCTGCAAGACACGATGCAAGCTATCTTTTTATTTAGTGATTATATTGGCCAGAGGAAGTATGAGACATTGACTCTTTTGCCCTCCTTTTTAGATGACACACATCCCCTTACTCCGCTGACTGGATTACTCTGCTCCACAAGGCTGAGCACTGGATAAGGGCTGCTTTCACCACATTTACTCACTTCTCCTTCTCCTTTCTCTGAAAGCAAAATCCTTGTCCCAGATGACAAGAGTTCAAAACCTCTTGCACTACCATGTTTGTGGCCCTCAAGAAATTTAGCATAGATTGTGGCTTCTACTCTGCATTCTGTCTAGTCTGACTTATGGTCAATTCCCAGAAGGCTCACTATTACAGAATGTGAGGTCTCTGTAGTACAGGAATAGTAAACCTTTGTGTCAAAATGACTAAATTAACAAATCAAACATCCTTTCTGGAGTGACTAATTCAATCAAAATCCTTATCACTTCCCTGAAAGTAGACAGAGGTGGCTTGTTATTTTATTTCATTCAGTTTGGTAGCGGTTGTTTTGTAGAAGGGAAGTTACAAGCCATTTTAAAACAGCAGTTGCAGGACCCTAACTCTCAACTCTTGCAATTTTGCAGGCTTGAAAAGGTTTGATTCTGAAAAGCAAATAAAAATATAATCCAAATGAGCTGTCAGATTTTGAGTGTTTATCCAAATGGAAACAAATTCCCAATATTAAATGATTTGTTCATGCCCTCCAAAAATACTAAGACACACAAATATAAAAATTATGTCTTGCTGTAACATGTGCTTTGCAGCCATATTTCACTTGTACAAATGCACAGTTCAGGCATGTGTTCCTAAAAGTATTTAGCTATGCTGAAAACCACCCAGGAATTAAACTGGATGAAAGCATGCTGAAGAAGTTGCTGGAGGTTTAATTACCTTTTCCTTTTTTCTCTTTAGTGGGAGTTCTGAATTCTGGAGGAGTAAAACTCCAGTCTCTACTGTATTGAAATGATATTTTTTTAGCACTCCAATCATTGTCTCTACTTGACTAAGACATTTCTGTGCTAAAGCAGGTGCATTTACTTTTCAAGTATTATTTTACTAATCAATTGAAAAATTACCTCCATGAATGACAGAAGTGCAGACCTTTGGAGTATTTCATTAAAAGGAGCAAACATTAATTACAAATCCAGCCCAACCTTTGCAGACATAAATTATGGGACGGATCTATTTTCTCCATGCTTAATTGCAAGCAGTGACTAGCTCTTTAAATTATTATCTCCAAGGCATGAATGAAATTAGAATGGATTTGATGATATTCTCAGGGCTTATTTGTATCTAAATAACTTGGCCATGTACTATCTGGTGATATAAAGAAAATCAGGTGAAACACCTTTGAGGCTCTAAACAGTGGCTAGCTGACCATGTGAAAAATTGGGAATTGCAAAATGGAATTGGAACCTTAAAGTCTTTGCAGACAGGGAAGTCTAGTTGTAGGTTCAACAATGGGATAGTTAATATTGTCAAAGTATTTTTCTTCTAGTCTAAATTCCAAAAATTTTAGGTGTTTGTAACTTTCTGAAGCATTCACATTTCTGGCAGAATTTTCCAGGCAGTACCTTTCCTGAAAGGTAATATTTACATTTCAAGAAAAGTAACTATTTTTCTAGTGAAGTAAAACAGCCTTTCCACAAAACTAAGAAGGTTGAAAATTTCGATTTTGTAATAGCTACAGTGCTGACATGTTTGTGATCAAACTGAAATCTGGCAGGAAAACAGATGAGTAAAGTGCCTTTGACTGGTCTGTTGAAAACCGATTTTGAATTAGCCATGTTTGTTGATACAAAGTAGAATTTCAAAGACATTCAACAATGGCCAAATTTTCAAGTGATCTTTCCTCCTGACTAATATATCCTTTCACAGCATATTCTCTACTTGCCTTTTTCTCTTTTTTAAATATCAAGAATCAGCAAAATTTTTTCTTTGCTTGTGTTAGCATAGTCCTAAAACTCAAATGAACAGTTAGGGTGTTTTTCCAAGGCCTCTGTCAGAGTTTAAGTCAGAAACACTGAAAACAAATTTCCCAAATTTTAAAACAAGCTTTACTTAATTTTTCTCTGTACTGAGCTCTACTTCACCTACACCAGTTTTATAACTCCACCTGTTTTCAAAGAGAGACATATTCAATAATTACTATTGATGATATAATGACTTAAATTATTATCATATAATAAAATTCCCTTTCAATTTCTAAAAAAAATGTTTGTTCAATACAAAAGAGAAGGAGCAGAACAAAATTAAAAGTTAAATATATATAAAACTCAAATAAATGAACACAAAACTATCTGATGAGCCTCAGCATGAGGCAAAACTGACCTTGAAGTTTCTGAGCACTTAAGACATCGAGAATTTCTCTCCTCTGTTTAAAATAATTTAAAAATTGATTCCCACAGGAAATAAACATCATTGTATACATATAGATCACAAAAGATGTGGTTTACTATGACATTGAGTGAGGAATAGATGTAGAATGCAAGGATTATTTTTTTTTTAATACAATGATGAAAACAGAAATGTATTTTTTTGTAAAATGTATTTAATGATTTAGATTTTACATTGGAAACAGAAAGCCTTCTTCTGTAAGAACTATGACCTTTATATACCACACAGAGTGTGGACAAAGGAATCTGAACAAAGACTCTCAATGGGTACTGCCTTCACTGTGTTTTTACTATCCTTCTACCAAAGAAGTTAATCATTTGGCATTGCATACTTAAAAAAACCCAAAACTAAAATAGATAATGACTTGCTTGGAGTTCAATTTACTTGTGTCATGATACAATAAATACCAAGCTGAGTTCTCACAGTATTAATCATTAACCTGAGAGAGGGCATTAGCTTAAAATACATTCCTTCTACTTTGATGTTTCATGAATACATTTTTAGAGATTTTAACAGAAATTTCAAATATGCTGAAGATACAAATAAGTTCAAGTCCCCCCAAAAGCCAAAGTCTTTTTCACCTTTTAACTTCTGGATATAAAGTTACCATCCATCTCTGCTGCCAGAACAGCCTCTGCAAGCAGAGCAACAGAAGCCCTGCAAAGTTGGATTCTGGGAGGTACAGAGGAAGCCCAGCTCAGATTCAGAGAGTTTTCTTGTGCAAAGAGCAGGGTGGGGGTACCTATAAAAGGCAAAATATTCTGATATGGTACTGATTTTATTCCAAATTTTATACTATGACAGACTTCTAAGGCCCATAGCAAAATGTTTGTGGTACTGAGTTGAAAACTCTTCAACAACATATAAAAAATATATTCTGCTGACAGGTTAGCAATTGGTTCAAAAAATTAAATAATTGATCCAGCACAGAGAAGACTTCATGGGCTTCATAACTGCAAGTGCCTTGTTTAGGAGAGGGAAAGTGAGAAATCCTTGCTTGGATTTTGGAAGTATTTATGTCTCCTTTCTTCTCCACGGTATTTCATCCTAATTTAAAAGTAAGGAGTTAAATATTGATCTGGAGCTTGGGAAAAGCAGTCAAGCAGAGGACCACTGCGGACAGGGTGAACCCTTTAACCATACTGCCTGAGAAAGGCAGTGCTTGGCAATCTATTCCTGGGAATGGTAATATCATAGGTTACCTATTTGCTCTGGAATCTAAACCAGAGCACCGTGTTTAAACCACCTGCATCTAAAATGAAGGTAAACAGGTTATGGGGATCTCCCCACTTATGCGGGCCTGAGTGGAATGTATGATTTTTAACAGACCTGGGCAAATTACCGAGTCTTAATAGTATACCATTCAACTCATAACAAAATTTGGTGACTTTTTTCTCCCTAAAACCATCCACTCCCAAAACCTCATTTAGATCTAGTCATTGAATATCATGTCCTTTGTATTTCTTTAGAAAGAAAAACATCACTAACAATTATTGGTTTTAACACCTTGCAGCTTATATATAGTTTCTCATATAAGAAAGAAACACCTTAAGCACTGTGTGAATCTAACACCAATATAATTTATAAAATGTAGAAAGGTTGGAGCAGAGAAGGTAGGAAATTGGTTAAATGGGATTTTTAAAAATCAAGATACTTTCTTTATCAAGGGTTACGGAAAACAATGAAGGACATAGAGTAAGTACCTTTAATCAACAGATAAATTTTGTTTTTCCTCTGAATACAGAACTGCAGAGAGAACTTCGTTTCGAGTTGCAAAGATTGTTAATGGAAATATTGAGAAATCATTATTTCCATCTAAATATTAAACACTGGCCTATTAATGTCTGTTTTATAGTCTAAATGTAGGCAGATGTTTATTCAGACATTGCTATGCATCACAACAACATGCATTAATTACAGCTAAGAAAGAGTGTGAGCAAAGACTGCTCTGAGGCAGATGCCAAGTCACAAAGCATGCAGTACAGCTTCTCTGACCCATGGATGTTACAGCCTTTCTAACGTAGAGTACAGTATTTCATGGGTGAGCTGTACCATACTAAAGGGTGCAAGTCACAGGGACTTTGTGTACGACAATGAGGACAACCATATGGGACTAATAAGCAGTTCAAATGCAGCTCCTACATAAGGACTACAACATGAGTCCTTGTGACTGGAGGACCCAGGAACACTTCTTCCAGACTCTGGTGAAAACATAGGCTCCCCCCAGAGTTCAAAGAAGGACGAGATCTCAGGGCACGTCCTGCAGCCTGGTTTCAGTACACTCCAACAAGTCTGTGTGCCTAAACATAGAGCACCACATGGAAACAGCCCCTGTGCCCACTAACAGGACTGAGGTGAGGCAAGATCTGCCAGGTAACTCCAATTTTTATCTGCAGAAAAGATGAACTAGTATGGACTGCCAAGGCCAGCAGAGCTGGGTTTCACAGACCCCAGTGTGACTCGTGCTGTACGGAGAGCTGCCCAGGGCCTCTCTCTCTACACAGCTAGAGTTAGACACACAAAGCTAGAGTTAGACACACAAGGGTGTGAGTGAAGATCACACTGGGGGCTGCAGAACACAGTGGTACCTTCTTGTAAGTTATGTGCATAGCTGTCATTCTGCACTTTTCTCCTCTCTTTTCCTCCTTCTTGGTCCAGCAACTTCTGAAATGACAAGACTAGCATCAATACTAGCTCCACCCAAATGAGAGAACAAATGTGTATGGAACAGGCACATGTATCTGTTTAGTGATTTTGAAATTAGTTGACTCCTGGTCGTGTTACCAGTCTACCTTATCTTCCTTCAACCTAGTCTGTTCTTGTGTTTTTAGTTGAAATCTGATATGGGGAAACAAATTAGTATTATTATATCTATTTGAGCTATCCTAACCATTCAAATACTCACATTGTGAGCAACCCTTCTGCACATTGTGTAATCATTGTGCATCATGAATTCTTGAAGGATAAAAGCCCAGAATGGTTCAAATAATAGTTCTTGGTCTGTCTTTCTCTGACAGCCAAATATGAACAACAATTTTTTTTGGCCAAAACAACCAATTCCAGGTGAATTTATGTCCTTAATGGGAGATCTGCCATGACAAACAAGAAGGGGATGTAGCTATATGATTTGGTACATTCTAGTCAAAAGTGGAATATCTTAAATCAAAAGTTTCAGTAGGCTTAAAGGTTCCTGCTAAGCCCATTAAATCTTCATAATAATGTGACAACCTAGAATTCATGTCTTTATTAAAAAGAAGGCAACCACTAGGATAAAATAATATTGAGAAATAAAATTTACCTTGGATTAGTTTCATGTAAACAAAAAAATTCAGCTTCTCAGAACTCACATGAAAAACATAATGTAGTTAATATTAAATACAATGATTATGCAACCTATTACTTTTACAGTTTGTGCCCCCGTGTCCTTGATTTCGGCCCTGTTTTGCTTATGATTAATGAATGACTCACCTTCAGTACTCTCTCATTTATTTCATACCTCATTATGAATTTGAAAAGGTCAGTTTGTTATTTGAAAACTGC
Organism: Strix aluco; assembly: GCF_031877795.1. Lineage (NCBI taxonomy): Eukaryota > Metazoa > Chordata > Aves > Strigiformes > Strigidae > Strix > Strix aluco. The sequence continues at coordinate 16,978,594 of NC_133944.1, forward strand.
AAATATGCATGGAAGTTGAACAGTATTCATAAATGCAAATGACATATTTGTATAAATAAAATGCTATTGCCCAGTATTATATATTGTTTTAATAGTTTACATTTTGTAACTGCTTTTGATATAATTTTGAAGAGTTCACGTAACTTGTTCCCATAGAACAACAGGTGAAATTTCTGTATGTGTTTTATATGGACATCAGGAGTGTCTGTGCACTCCCTATAGAGTCACTCACACACAAATCCTAGAATGGCACCTGGTCTACTTAACTGTTTTCTATTTTAACTTATCAAGATCCTGTGCTATAATTTCCCATGACTTCTCATTTTTTTTGCTTGGCATTATATTACCAGGGTTTGATACTTTACGATGTTATGTGATTATACCATTAGCAGTAAGGACAAAATCTAGGCTAGAAAAATTGATGGAAGTTTTGTGTATATTAAGCTCATGACTGTTAAAGCAAAACCACTAATTTATTTATAGTAAAAACAAAGTTTCATACCAACAGTTCACAGTACTACTTCTTGCTGTTGCTATATTTTTTTCTCTTTTGAGAATTACTTTCAACTACAGAATTTGGTAGTTGAAAAATACTTTCTTGAGCAGAAAAAGACTGCTAAATCACATTCTGTGGAGCACTCAAAGGCATAAAACCAAAAAGTCCATCTTTTCTCTCAGTTTACTGGAGGTAAATTCCTAAATCACTTGGACATCACTGTCAGAAGATGACAATTTCCAACTGTAAGAAAACACCTGTGATAAACTGATAGCTTGAGGAGTAGATTATGGTAACTAGAGAAGCTCAGGGTAACTCCATTCAGCAGAGTCACTATCATAGCTGGCAAGCTGCCCTGGGGAACCTGGTGGTGGAACAGAAATCTCCTTTTGGACATGGGGCAATTAATGCTATTCGGAGTGTTCACCTCTAAGTCTGTGCAAAACCTGGGTTTGTGCTGTCTACAGAGCAATGGCCTGTGAGGCTGTTTATGGATTGGGCTACACTCCAGACTGTATAGACATGCCCAGGCTAACGTTAAACTGGAGAGTTTGGTGATTTCTGGCACTGTAGCTGGAGCTGCACATACTTCAGTGTGGGCTAACCCAGCCCCTCCAGAAGACTCTGCAGTCTGCTCTTCTCTCATCATTTTGGCAACCTTGTCCACACGAACAAGTGGAGTTTAAAATTCTGCAACAGAGACTTCACTGTGTAAAGGCATTACCTCTAACGCCCCATTGACAGCTGCACCCAGCTCCTTCTGCAGAAGATAACCTGTCTTTATGCCTTACCCTTTTCAGTTTCTGGCTCATAATGTGTAAGCAGCAGCACCTGCACCTACTATTTTTGCCCTGTCTTATTTGCAGCTGGATTATGGCTGTGAGGTTTATTCAGGTGAGGTTTATTCAGGTTGGATGCTGAGGCTACATTTGACTGAGAGTAGACCAGAGTCCATGGACTTTATAAACAGAAATGTAAAAAACAACCCCAACCAACTGCATACTTCTTCACTCTGTACAATATGCATGGCTGTTTGTGGTGCCAAGTTCAATAGCTTAAATGTTGTGTCATCACTAAAAATAATATAACTGAGCATGGTTAGTAACTACAGGCTGACCTTCAGCCTTGGCTTTGCTTAATATTGTAGCTTTATGTTTTCCCCCAATTTGTTCAGAACTCTTTGTACCATGGATTATTAATCTATAACTAAACATTGTCCTTGGTGTTCATCTAGATGACGATATTTGGAACCAATGCAATTCTATTATCTTTTCTTTGAATTTTGTAAGCATGTTCATTACAGGCCTTTATTCTTCCTACAATTTCAGTGAAAGCTGTACAAGAAAAAAAAGTAATTGTTTATTTAGGATCACTGTTTTAAATCACATCCCACATATGATGCACTTTAAGATCAGTGAACAGGTTGTCCTTAAAATTAACAAAATCAAATACCTATCCCAACACTGTACCCTTATTCCTGCCAAGCTCTATATTAGTTTTCCATGTGAATAGAGAACATCTTTACACATGGCAAATGTAAGAAGGTAATAATAAATGATAAATTTGACATGATTTAAGAAGTATGTTACAAAAAAATCTGTGGGGAAAAAAAAACCCCAAACTTTCTGAAGATATAAGAAAAATGGAGTATGTGATGGACATGGCAGAAATCGGAGAAAACTACACAAAGCAGGTCTGAATATGTTACTACAATGTTTGAGTACCATCTTCAGTATAGAATGATCAAAACCAAAACATATATACTATGGAAGAACTGAAGTTATGTAATGATGTTTTACCTCTAAGGATTTAATCTTTAATAAGTGGCTTCCTATTTAAGCAATGAGAGCAATTAGTCTCCTCACTTAAGGAGCAAATGCTTAGAGGTAACTAAAACCAGTCTGAAACTTAACAGTACTTCCGCTACTTGAAGTGCAACTATTTTAAAATATAATTTATTCTTTTTTTATTATAAAAATACTAATAAATACCTTCAGGAACTACACAGGCTTCATTTTGACTCCAAACAATCTATATGGCTTAATTGGATGTTTATGCTAGAATTTTTATGAAGGATTTTAAACCAGAACCTGTCATAACTCATTAGAATAGCCTAGCATTTCTACATAGAATTTTGAGTTAGCCATTCTCCCACATGCCTGTGGAAAGCAAATAGAAGCAGGTAATTTCTATTGTTTGCAAATCCCAAGAGAATGAAAACAAGTCTCCTCAGACTATCAAGAGCACTACATGGTTTTGCTTTACCGTTAACAAATATGGTTTTCCCAAAGCATTCTCAGAAAAACTTTCCATCTTATATTTCCTCTGTAGAAAAAAAAGGTGTATAAATGTAGTGAGAAGGAATGATTTTTTTTTCAAGTGATAAAATCACACAGTAGCAATATGACACTGCATTATTGGGATATTTCTTCCAAACTGCACTTACGATGGTCCCAGAAAACAGATGGCATAAAGAAAGCAGCATTTTAAAAAAATAATCCACTTATCAGCATCTGGAAACATGAAATGCAAAACAATGTCCTAAAAGACTCCTAACTCCCACCTTGCCTCTCTCCTTCATTCATCTCTGCCATGGACAGTGACTCACATGTGCAGCTACCATGCCAGAAAGCCTCTATCACTTATGGTCCCTGTTTGGAGCCCTAGGAAAATGCACATCAGCTCTTTTAACACAAACCCCTGAATTTATCAGCTCCTCGAGGGAGATGTGTGGCAATATCCTCAGTCCTGTATTTTTTCATGGCTGCTGAACAGACTAGATTTCATTCCTGCTTCCTACATGAGCTGAGCACTGCACAGAAATTGACTTTTAGGAAATACGTTTCTGTGTATTCCAGAAACCAACAGTGCTTTTACACCCAGGTAGCTGACATAGCTAGTTACACAAGAAATATCCAAATACATGCATTTAAAGAGGAAGGGGGAGAAGGGAACCATAGTTCATAGAAGCACAATATTCAGAAATCTCAAGTGAGTGTTTACCTTTGGATTGACATTGTTTAGACAACCAGGCCTGCATCTCTCCCAGCTCTACCAAAAGATGACATTCACATGTTGCTAACTCTGAATATAATAACATAAATCATGCTTGTGTTCAGGACAGAGTGACCCTTGCCACCTTCTCTGCCATGCACACATTTACACTGCAGACTACTACTTACTGATACCTACCAGGCACCCATGGTATCAGGGCAGCCCAAGCAGAACATGCATGATACACACTCAGAGTATGAAAATATCAATGTCATAAACACCGTAAGTGCACACTGCAAGAAGTGACAGAAGGCCAGATTCTGCCCTAAAGCTCTACTGAGGCAAATTCACCAGTGGTGTGACTTCAGGCCCAACCTCAAATGTGAATGTGTAAATTACATCTTTGGCACTCTCAACTAACAGACACCTGCAAAACTGTGGAAGCTTAAGCTACTGTTCAGATGATTGGATTCACTTTCATTGCTGTTTGAGGATTGACTTATAACAAGTGAGGATGCAGAGTACATGAGGCATTCAAAGAGGAGGTCTTGGGGGAAGGCAAAGTACTTGAATGTTTAGCACATTTTATAGATAGGTCTGGAATACAGGATGTGGTTGTTGTGAGAGGCAAACAATGAGGTGACTGGCAGCAAGGAACTCTGAGATGGAGCAAATGTGAAGGTAAAACAGAATCAAAATAGCAAACCATCTGCTTTCTAATGAAAGCAGCTCTACTTGTCAGCAACATCCAGAAAAAATGATTTCTTAGTTGGAGTGTATAACTGAGGGAAGTAGCTTTTTTGCTATATGAGGTAATACACTCAAATGATGTATGACTTAGAGAATAGCGTGGGTTAATGATCTTCAGCTGGATCAGGGAGTAAAACAAAGTAATTTCATAATACAGAACATGATGGATTAAATCATGTTAATACTGGGTATATACATTAAAGAAAATGATCTTTCTGGCATACTAAATGGCAAAATAAAAAGCACTTTTAGTAAGTTATATGATTAATTAGTCTGCCCTTTTATTTATGTACCATGATAAAGTAAAATGTACTTCTTCTGGTTACCTCCGAGGCAATTATTCTAAAAGTTATATTGAATACACCAGCTTCATTGTATTGCACCAGTCCATCAGAAACTGCAAAGTAGGTCCCTGTCTTTGTTTTAAGTCAGGGGCTTTCTTTTTTCTCTTCCTTTCCTGTCTTCCTTGCTAGACGTTAGTGGGTTTTTGTTTTGTATGTTTTTTGACTCACAGAAACATGACTGAACACGATATGTCAATATGCTGAAATAATGTAAACATTGCTTTGTCTTGAGTACCATTAATTAGGGAGAATGCAAAAAATATTACAGTGAGTGAAAAGCTATAGTTCAGATGCAATTTAGGCAAATATTTAAATATGAGAATGCAAATGCTCGAGTCCATCCAAATTCTGAGCTTTTTCATTTCCTGTCTTCATGACTTAGCTGTGTATCTTACAAATTTCCACCAATGATCTAATCACATCCAGAATCTTTTAGAAAGAAGCTGGAAATGGATTTTCAATGGAGATTTCAAATTAAAGTAAAAATCTCAAATTTCAGAAATAATGGTACCTACAGAGGGAAGAGTATTATTTTTGAGAACTATGTCTCTTCCAGTCTCATTTTACATCCTTTTCAGAAATTATGCCGATGATGTAAGACACAGAAGTTTTCTCTAGTACCAAATTTACCTGGAAGGAAGAAAATATATTGTTAGCACTGAATTTACTTTTTTTCTTAACATCTTATGAGCTTTTAGAAATTGATAAAATGCTGGAGTTAATGAAAAGTCCATTTCAATGATCTTAAAAAAAAAAAAAAATTAGCAAGCTGGGGGTGTTTTTCTATTCTATTAGGGATTCACCTTCCTCTTCAGGCTGTATTGCCTTAGACAGATGTACTGGACAACATGGAAAATCTGGAAGACCAGACCTAGATAGCTTTCTAATGTTAAATTCAGAGTTCAGGTGGGAAGTGTCTTTGACCAAGAGAAATGTGTTTCCACTAGGGGCCCAGCACTTAGATGAACTTATTCTGTTGTACAGACTTACACAGAAAAGTGAGTCCTGATTCTAAAACACTAGGCTGAAGGAGGTGACTTTAAAAAAGAACCAGCTAAGAACTACCTAACTACCTTTTTTTTTTTTTTTTTTTTTTTTAAGCTAGTGCCAGACATTTGTCTACTACAGCAAGTGCTTTGAATTTCTGCATGAAATCCTCCCAATGTTCTAATTCTGGATTCTCTCACACAGAGTCTGCCTGCTGATAGAGAGTCAGTATTTGCTGACTAATCTTTTGTTTGCAACATCACTAATGCTTTCTTCCGACTCTGGGGTTTTTGCCTTCTCCACTGCAATGTGAGATCGGTCTTTACTGAAAATTAATTAAATCACGGTAAATATAAATCCATATATTTTCAGTATTTATTCCATCTGTGTGTTTTGCATTTATGAGCTAGCAAAAGAAATACTCATCGAGCTCTACAAAGCGCTTTCTATATCATCGTATTTTAGTGTGTGTGAATGCAGTAAGGGTGTTCTTTCCTCCTATAGTGCTGTCCTATGTTTAATTCTCATCACCATTCAAGGTGTACTGTGCAGTTTGTAGGCCTCTCAAATTTCTTTTTTGTGTGGAAAAAAGCACATGAATTTTCCTCTTGTGAAAGGCGTCTTGTTAATATCATCCTTTTCTATGATCAACATTCCCCAAAATTATTCTGTACACCTTTTTTAAAGGTTCCTCCTTATTCTAAGTAGGATCATAAAGGCATTAACCCAGAAGACTTTTGCATGCTACTCAGCACTATCACATCTGTACTACTTTTTGAAGGGAGCAGATTTATGATAAATATTTGCTTTATTTCACCAATGTATTCCAATAAAGCCTATAGCTGTTCATGGTTGTTTATATATTTCTAAGCAGCTTTTCAGCCTAGAAATACTGGATGGATACTGCCTAGAAATTCCAAATAGATACTGAAGTTCATAAATAGAAAGAACCTTTAAAACAGATTTTTTTAAGGTATGTGAATTATTAGTTGCTGGTGAGACTGCTGTGAGAATATAGAAAATGGGTGAAATGTATCACAGAAAAACAGTGTATAAGCACAGCTTCTCAAAAGTGTTGGTCTAAAATAACATTCAATTATTGCTACATTTTAAACTTTGTAGGATATAACACCATGTAGAAGTGTGACTTTAAAATTAGTGTTTGCAAGTGCCTGTGGTGTAGGTGAGGGGTTTTAGCAAGCAGCAGGTTTTAAACCTAAAATTACATTAATTTGTTTGCTGCAAAAAAAATTAGGTAGGTTAGTTATTGTTCAAACTGATCTGTTACACAAAAGAACAGCTTTTATATTAAAAAAAAAAATCTGAGAGAAGTGTTTGTGCTCATGTACTCCATTACTGTTGGCAAGACTCAACTAGAAATGCAAGATATGTATAAAGAGTAATTTTGTCTCATTAAATGACAACACTAGTGGTTCCTCTTCATCTCCTTAATTCATTTCTTATAGTTTTTCTTGTCACATCCTCTTGTTTTATGGCTTACTAACTTGCAAGTTATGGTCGTAATTTATGGTCAAAATTGAGTGGTAGCAAATCACAGAATATTTTCATTGATTACCCTAAATTGTCTAATCTCCTGTATGTTTTTAGGACTTGATTGGGTGGTATTTACTGATTGCCTTCATCTAATTTAAAAATCAATCAATAGCAACAATGAGAGGTGGTGGATAAATCGAGTCTAATGCAGCATAACTGCAGCAAATATCCATCAAAGTCTCATTCTCAATCAAATTTGTGGGAAGTTTTAATACATAAACCAAAATGTCTAAAAGCCTTACTTCTAGAGCACATCATTTTAAAATTGTGCTCTGCAGTGTGACATCTTATTGCTCTTATGCTGTCTATTTAGGGCGGTTTTCCACTGCTAAAATGAACATATTTCACTACAATAAAACTGTAGCAAACAAGAAAAAAAAATGTCATCAGCTTTGGTTTAAAGGCACTTTGTTCCATCTTCCTCAATATTATCTGTATATAATAATGGGAATTAACATAACATCAGCTTTTCATATAAACTGTGTGCATTTTCCCTGAGATAAACGTTCTAATAAGTGTCTTGATGGGAAATCTGTTTTCTACATTGAGAAATCAATTCATTAAAGTTGTTCCTTACATTGTTCTTTTTTTAAAGCATCATTTATTTCCCGAAGTTTTGGATAGGAAATATGAAACAAACTGTCTGGAAGGCAGTATTCTAATTTCTTGACACTATCGGGGCAAAAACACCTCATGCAACAAAGAAGGACAGAGAGTAAATGCAAACCTTTTCTTTTCTAAGGGATAGCAGTACAAATGTAAAATGCTTCTTTCTAATTTGCCATGAGAAAACATGACATAAAAAAACATCTTAGTTTTTAACTAGGCGTGGACCTCCAGTTTACATTAACTCCAGGTAAGTTTTCTATAGGCACATAGAGGTAAACAGTTACATAAATTGAGGTCAGAATTATGCCGTCATTTACAGCCGGATGAAGAGCTAGTTCAATAGCCTGGAAAAACAAGTTAAAACTGGCCTCTATTCTTGAAAGAATTTTAATCCATACTCAGAAACAGGTATTTACTATAAGAATTTACTCAGTAAATAGTCAATGTAGATAGCTTTTATTTCTTGACAACATGGGACATATGATGCTATATACTTCTTGGGCAATAGGAGGTTCTGACTTGTGCTTCCAGGTGTTAATACATGACCAATAAAGGAGAGAAACTTGGAAGTTTGGGCTTTTCTGCAAATTTTGCAGTTCTTTGATTTTAATTTGAATCAAGGGTGCTTATTAGTAGATAGACATTCTTTTTTACTGTATTTAAATTCAAGCATATAAGGTAATCAGTACAGCCAGGGAACAAACTCTAAAGCACTATCTCAGAAGACAGAACTGAATTTCGCCAAAGATGTCCATTAAGCAGAACTTTGAAAGAGAAAGCACATATCCTTTCCTAAATTAAAAAAGGACAAGGGTTCAATCGAGAACGCAAACACTGAAGTTGCACACATCAAGACCTGGGAATTCTTTGCTTTGTGTTAACTTTACAGCTGACCACTCTTTGAGACAGGTATCAACACCTGTGATTCTTAATTTTTGCATAATGCAGATGAAAAGACAGAGAGAACTTTTATCATCGTGCTATCACAGTCATATTTTCTTTCAAGTGTTAAACGTATCTTATATTTGTAAGGATTGTTCTTATTAACATTATTTTCATTCCCTTCTACAATTTGGATTTTGCCTGGGATTAGAAGAATGGGATAGTGCTGCGATATTAAAGCAGGGGCCTTCCTCTCAAATCTGCTACACTTTCTAACCAAAAGAAGTAAGGCTAAGGCATCTTATGAAGTGGTTTTCTTTCTTGATAAAACAAGGTCCAAGAGCTTTGGATAGTTCTGAATTCACTCAGATGAAAAATTCCATGTTTTGCTACTTATCCAAAGAAAGTACAAGTTACATGGCTACTATCCACCACTACTACAAACAAAACTGCAGATATGTACCAGATTGGGCAAACACCACCAGTATGGAAAATAATTCTTCTGTTCCAATCAATTTTGAAGTATCCTTTGTTGCTAAACACTCTTGAAAAATCTCTGGCCCAAGCAACAGATCACAGCACACATTACAAATATAAAAGACAACCACCAAAGAGAACCCTACCAGCAGTCCGCTGTTTATTAAAATTCTGACATTCTGAGATATCTTCTTGCCAAGGGCCCTCTTACAATGACATCTGTACACTTGTCATTACATTGCAGTTCACATTACTTACATAAACATGCCACAGGGAAACCATGACTGATATAATTTTTATAAGATTGAAAGGTAGCCATTGTGATCATTAAAACAAACCTGAGAGAGCCTTCCTGATGATGGAATAGATTCAGTTACTTCTTCCTTCTTTGTGGGTCATTAGTTAAAAAGGGGAAGGTGGGGGAGGAGGGAGAGAAGGCCATATACTGCAGGTGTTTTATCCTTTGTAAGGAGACTGCACTGAGACAAATGATTCTAGCTGGCATTTTGTACACACCGGAGATTGCTTATCGATCCAGATCAGAATATTCAGGCTGGCCCCAGGGAAAAGGCAGAGTATTTTCTGAGGGAGTTAATAACCTGGCAGCTGAGCTGTCTTGTCCAATTCACTGAACCTAGGGCTCTAATCAGGCCAGAGTTTTTATTTTGAGAAATCTTGCCATATGTGTCTGCTAGCTGCCTTCCACTCTATTGGACCAGTGACAGTGATTGAAATGACAGCCTATAGATAGACCCTAATCAAATTGTTTATTATCAGCCTAAATCAATATGTATAGATTGTTGAAACATCACTGTCTTGCCATGGAAAAGTCATACTAATACTACATGCTGCAGGTGTAATTCTAAAATGTATTTTTCCATCCTAAATTACATCTGAATTTAACAGAGTAAAAGAAATTATAATGGTGTATGAGACAGTGAAAAATATACATGTTTACACATTTCAATAAAATAACATCAAGGATTAATGTTAAAATGTCATGCTGTGCAGCACTTAAAATATGTTATCATGTCCCCTGTACAGAAGAGAGGCAACAGAGCTGGGGAAGGAAAAAGGGATTGAAAAGAGAAGTGTTTTGCCTTTTGTATAGAAAGGGAAAAATCTCACAGAGATCTGTGTAAGCACATTCTGCAGCATAAATCAAATTCCAACACACCTAAAAAGCAAGTTTTGAGGCATCCAGACTACAGAGATGAAACATACAGTAATGTGAATTCCTTTGGTACTACACAAATATTCCTCCCAAAAGCCTTCCAAAGAGCTTAGGCCATGAAGTCTAATGATTTGGTAGGGAAGCTAGCAGGGCAAACAACTTGAATTCTGCATTTAGAAAAGAGAGACTAATTGAAAGCATCTAAAATTTAACCCAAGAGTTGGTTTCATAAAAAAAGCTGTATCTTCTGAAGACTCTTGGATACTCAGAAAATACATTATATGGAGAAAAGTAAAAAATATTTAATGATATGCAGTGAATCAGATTCTACAGGCTTAATCAACATCTCAAGCAGAATTGTTCAGACACTAAAAAATCAGATGAAGAACGGACATTCCTGAGGGCATGGCACTGGATGGAAGTCTCTCAGATTTGGGAGAGGACCAGTCATCTTTTTGGCCCTGTGAAGCTCACCTGAGAAGTATGCATTTTCTAGTGTAATTGACCTGAAATGGATAATCACTGGAGTGCTTGTAGCCCAGCAACAGTTAACTGTGTAGTTTATAACTTTTGAAGTAGGTCTACTGGCAGAATTTTACACTACCTAATATGTCCTGTGGAATAATTTATTGCCTTGCTCTTCAAGAAAGTATTTTCAAAACTATTTTAAAGCATTCTGGCAAGGTAAAGGGGCTGTAACATTAGAGTAAATTATACTTTTGCCCTGAAGAATGGTGTAAAGTAACCTTCAGGTTAATTAATCTCTGCAATGCAATACACTCCTGTTTGAATATCATTTACATTGTGTGACTATTGGGTTGAGTCAAACGTATAACAACTTTTAGCATTACGGCATATGTGTTAATAAAAATAATATTGCCTTGTAGGTTGTACTGATTTAAAGTGGCATGTTTTTCCTTGGATAAAATGTGATTTTCTTACTGCATGCATTCAAAGCTCTCCAAACAGCAATTATCTTTGGCTGACCAATTCTAGGAATTTTCCTATTACATTCAAAATAAGAATGTCTTCATTGCCATTTTAAGAAATAAAGGTACTTATTCAGCATAAAACTTTAGCATGTAAGTCTCTCTAAGTACATGCTTAAGTCCCTCCCGAGTCAGGAAAGAGGTTAAACAGATGCATACGCTTAAGTTCTAAATTATTTCAGTGGGAATTTCCCTTGTCTTAAGTTTTGAACATACTTGCAGCATACTCACGGCTAAGCATACCATACGAATACAGGTGGCTGAGTCTGGCCCACAGCTGGCACAAAAACAAAATTTAACATTACCTTTAAAGTGTTTTGACTAAAATCCAGCAAAGCACTTAAGTCTACACACAGTGCTGATTTAACTATCTCAGTTTATAGTTACACTGGTGCAATTTCCTAGCATGGATACAGTTCTGCTAGTATTTATCTTGGCATAACTTAGCAAGACAATTTTACAGAAATGAATGCCACTGAAAGTCATGGAAGGATAGGGCAAACCTGCAAGAGATAATACTAAAATTGAATAAACTGAAAATGCAACAGCTGGAGGTGCATAAGAAATGGAAAATATCTACTAAATTAAAATATTCTGTCAGCTTTCTTCAAATGCACAATTATGCATCCTGGAATGTTAAAGTCACATATTCTCTCCCCCAAGGCTCTGCCCTGTTCCCTAAAGATGAAACACCACCCTGGTGACGTATTTCATTTATACAGTAGGAACAGTATCACTAGGTCCTCTGCCGCCTTTTACATGGAAGTTAGAAATCCTGCACTGAATTAAGGCAGAAAAATTTTATTATTTTCAGCATGGTGGTTCAGCCATTGTAGTTGAACACTATTTCTGAAAACTGCATTCTCCTCCTTCAGCAAAAATCTTTTTATAATGCTGGAAAAATATTATTCCTTTTACTCCCCTCCCATATCAGAAATGGACCGGCTGAATCCTGCCAAACACAATTTTCCCAAGAAGAGACTCACTAATTGGATACTCTTTTCTGGGTATGTGGCTTGAGACTGCAGAGTCTGCTACTGAGCAGCAGCAGTGAGCTGTTAGAGCTCCCAATGAAATGATACATGATTTAAATGGAAAGAATGCTAAATCACCTGCAAAATCAGAACTTTGGGATTTTTTTGAACTGGGAATTTCCTGTGAAATACATATTACATTTTTGACTGCTACTCATTTCAAGTTAAAGATGATTTTGACCTTAATTTACATGTGCACTTTTGTGCATGAGACATACCCCTGTATCTAACACCACAGAAACAAATTCACTGCTGATCATGAAATACACCACTGCTTGACCACAAAACTTCTGATATACTCCACTAATATTTGGCAAGCACATTTGACCCATACTTCTCAAATATTGGTACTGAGATATTTTTATTATTCTGTGTGACTGTTGGAACGGTCATCTTAGCTTCTGCACCTTGAAGTCATTTGTTACCCACTTACAATATCTGAAACTCTGTCAATCCTTTAAAACCTTCAATAGACCAATGGTGGCATTTCTCAGCACACTTTTGCCAATGTGTCTATTCATATGTGAATTCACAAATAATAGCTCCTTCCAGAGAGCATGGATGAAATGCCATTGAGCTGGATATGCTCTAATTGTTGGGCTGAAACATGGAAACCTGTTTTAGGTTCTGTATGGCATGCAGTGAAATCCCTGTTACATTTTTCTGACTCTGCTGAGAATATATTAATTTGTACTTTTTTTTTGCGTTTTGTTAAATCTTAATACAGCCAAATGACTCAAGAGAACAGAATGCACTATTTTTTTTTCTTTCCAAAGGATCTTCAAGGGAAGAGCTGGATCACAAAGAAGGGTGATAACAATGAAGAAAGAATAATGACCTTATTATATATTCTTTACAATTCACAACAGTGGTCAACAGTGTCACCGTTATCAAACTTTCCAATACTTGTGTCTCAGTTATGGATATCACGTACTAACAGGAAATATACCTAATAGCCTAGTATTACCTTGGGAAAGGACTGTGTCTAGGACCCATCTATAAAACTAGTAAAATTCTTATTTATACCACACTTAGTGCTGCAGTGATTCCATTTCTTTCGGTCCATTCATTTTCTTTTTGATTATTTCTGTTATGGGCTGATTTGCTTTGTCTTTGTTATAAACGGGATGCTACTAAGGGCTACTGATACAAGTTCTACAGGTTTATTTGTTGCTTTTTTCCACATTGCTTTGTACAAACAGCAAACGTATTCGGAGGAGATGCACAGCACACTAAATCCTCATCCCATTCAGAGAACATAATGCTTCCAAATTAAATTCTTCAAGATGCAAAAAATGACAGTATTAGAGTCACCAGTGCAAACCTTATCCTGTCCCCTTCCTCATAAACATTCCAACAGTCAGACTATTGCCATCTTTCATTATACACATCACTATCTATCAGCATATGGACATATTAAATGACTGAACATAAACCTCTAAATACTTGTTTTCTAACTGCAATTGAAAATACAAAATAAAAATATTCTATTCAGTATTTTCAGTGATCTCTACTATGCCTTAAGTAATTAATATAATTTTCTATACCAAATAATACTGACAAAATTAAGAAGAGAAGAAGTTTAGCCTCTAGCAATCTACTGTCAGTTTTCATGGATATCACAAAGAATTTAACAACTTTTCCCTTTTTGTCATATCAACCATACAGCCAGTGACTCTAAGATTAAGTAGGTTTCTCCACTACCAACAAATGAAGCCCTATGTTGAATTATTTCAGTTGCATTGTGATGTTGTTAACTAAACCCATTAACATCACAACAAAGCCTTACTTGTGCTGAGGCTCAGAAACTTTGCAACCCAAACGTCAGAACTAAAAAATTACTATTCCAAGAAGAATGGAAAATATAGTATAATATAGCCCCATGCCCCACAAAACCTCTACACAGTACTGTTTCACTTCAGATGCACAAATAATTGATGCACTGTACAAATCAGGCCTGCAAACAGGTTTGCCTTCCAAACTGTGCTTTAGACCTCATTACATTTAATAGTTCCGTACCAAAATGCCAAAGTCCCTCAACAAAAATTCTGGCCAGATTTACGTATTTCAAAAAAGTAGTACTGAAACAGAGAAACATAGAAAAGTGTAATATTAGAAAGTTCTAAATTCAAACTACACTTCAGCAGCATAAAGGTGGATTAATCAAGAAGTGTGATGGTGAACTTCTAGAAGAAAGAGTTTAAGAAGTGATATCCATTCCAACAGTGCCGTGTCATGCTGCTAGGCTTAATTGCAGCAATTTGTCTCCATCAACTGGAAAAACATTTCCTGTGCTGTTTGCAGATAGTGCTGGCAACCATTCTTCTGCATATCCTGCATTCCCACTCTGTGTGGAGTTACGTACAGCAGAGATGACATGTGATCCCCTGGACAGTCCAGATATACTTCTGGACAGCTAACCCTATTTTGTTTTAACAGAAGATGCAGTGGTAGTGGCCATGCTGATCTAGCACATTAAGATAGATCTGTAGAACTGTAAATCAGTCTTAAATTAGTATCAATCACAGAATCATGGAATGGTTTGGGTTGGAAGGGACCTTAAAGATCATCCAGTTCCAATCCCCCTGCCATGGGCAGGGACACACAGGGTTGTGGTCAGTCCTGCCGCTTCTTTCCCCTTGGGGTGGGGGAAAACTTCTGGCATTCCTTCCCCATTCCAGCACAGTCCCCCTCTCACAGGAGTCAGTCCTCCACAAACCAACTCTGACATGAGTCACGCCCACGGGCATGTGGGTCACCCCCACATGTTGCAATCCTCCCAGCACTGAACTACAACAGTGGAGCCTTCTTCCCATGGGGTCCTGGCCTCCTTTGGACGCAGTCACCTGGGTCGGTGTGGGGTTCTCCACAGGCCACAAATTGGTATCTGCTCCACTGTAGACTCCCATGCGTGGGGGGCGGCCCTGCCGTCTCACCATGGGATACAGGGGAGTCTCTGCTTCTGCACTCCTTCTCCTTTTTTCCACTGACCTTGGTGTTTGTTTGCACAGACGTTCTCCTTGCAACTTCTCCTCACAATCCCCACAACTCTTCCCAGGTTCCGCTTCTTAAATACGTTATTGCAGACGCACAGCTAATTGGCCTGACTTGGAGCTGAGGGAGCTTTGAGAAGCTTCTCACAGGGGGCCACAACCGCAGCCCCCTCCCCTGCTATCAAAAAAACCCCTGCCACTCACTGAAACCCGGACAGTGTCACCAGCAAACTTGCTGAGGGTGCACTCAATCCCACTGTCCATGTCACTGACAAAGATGTTAAACAGCTCCGGTCCCAACACCAACCCCTGAGGAATGGCACTTGTCACTGCTCTCCACTTGGACATCGAGCCATTGACCACAGTTCTTTGACTGAGACCATCCAGCCAATTTCTTATCCACCGAGCAGTCCATCCATCAAATCCATGTCTCTCCAATTTATAGGCAAGGATGTCATGTGTGACAGTCTCAAAAGCTTTGCACAAGTCCAGGTAGATGACATCCATTGCTCTTCCCTTATCCACCAGCACTGTAACCCTGTTGTAGAAGGCCACCAAATTTGTCAGGCACAATTTGCCTTTAATGAAGCCATGCTGGCTGTCACCAATCACCTCCTTATTTTCCATGTGACTTAGCATTGTTTCCAAGAGGATCTGCTCCATGATCTTGCTGGGCACAGAGGTGAGACTGACTGGCTTGTAGTTCCTTGGGTCCTCTTTATTTCTTTTTTTAAAAATGGGGATTATGTTTTTCCTTTTCCAGTCAGCAGGAACTTTGCCAGAGTGTCATCACTTCTCAAATACGATGGATAGTGGCTTAGCCACTTCATCTGCTAGTTCTCTCAGGACTGGCAGATGCACGTCATCAGGTCCTACGGACCTGTGTACCTTCAGGTTCCTTAGATGGTCTAAAACCTGACCTTCTACAGCGGTGGTTCTTCATTCCCAGTCTCTACCTTTGCCTTCTGCATCTTGGGCGGTGTGGCTAGAGCACTTGGTGATGAAGACTGAGGCAAAAAAGTCATTGAACATCTCAGCCTTCTCCATATCCCAGGTGATCAAGTCTCCCTTCCAGAGAGGGCCCACATTCTCTGTAGTCTTCCTTTTATCACCAACATACATGTAAAAGCTTTTTTTGTTGCCCTTGATATTCTTGGCCAGACTTAATTCTTCCAGGGCTTTAGCTTTCCTAACCTGGTCCCTGCCTACCAGTTTCTCTGCATTCCTCCCAGGCTACCTGTTCTTGCTTCCACCCTTTGAAGGCTTCCTGGTGTTCTTACCTGACTTTCTCTTTGTCAGGATGCATCACTCCTGAGCTTGGAGGAGGAGATCCTTGAATATTAATCAGCTTTCTTGGGCCCCTCTTCCCTCTAGGGCCTTATCCCATGTTACCCTGCCAAGTAGATCCCTGAAGAGGCCAAAGTCTGCTCTCCTGAAGTCCAGGGTAGCGAGCTTGCTGTACGCTCTCCTAGCTGCCCTAAGGATCTTGAACTCCACCATTTCATGGTCACTGCAGCCAAGGCTGCCCCTGAGCTTCACATTCCCCACCAGCCCCTCCTTGTTGGTGAGAACAAGGTCCATCATAACACCTCTCCTCATTGGCTCCTCTATCGCTTGGAGAAGGAAGTTATCATCAATGCATTCCAGGACCCTCCTGGATTGCTTATGCCCTGCTCTGTTGTCCCTCCAACACATATCAGGGTGATTGAAGTCCCCCATGAAGACCAGGGCTTGTGAACATGAGGCTGCTCCTCTCTGTCTATAGAGAGCCTCGTCTACTTGGTCTTCCTGGTCAGGTGGCCTGCAGCAGACCCCCACTATTACATCTCCTGTCCCTGCCTTCCCTTAAATCCTCACCCATAAGTTCTTGGTCAGTTCCTCATCCATCCCCAGGTGGAGCTCCATGCACTACAGCCGGCCATTGACATAGAGGGCAACCCCCCACCTTGTCTCTCCTGCCTGTCCTTCCAAAAGAGCCTGTACCCTTCCATTCCAACACTCCAGTCATAGGAGCCATCTCACCAGGTCTCCGTGATGTCAACAAGATCGTAGCCCTGCAGGCATGCACATGTCTCTAGTTCCTCTTGTTTATTTCCACTGCTACGTGCCTCTGCATAGAGGCATTTAAGTTAGGCCCCCGTTGAAGCTGACTTACTGGCTGGAGTGGCTGAAATTCCTTTGTGCTGCTCTTCAGGTGCTCTCCTGCTGACCTCTGACCCCTCTCCAGGCTCTGGGCATCTATTGCTGGCACTGGCATGAAGCTGGTAGGAGTGGGATGGATTGAGGTTCCCCTTCCCCAGCAACTTTAGTTTAAAGCCCTCTTCACCAGTTTGGCATCTTTTTATTTTGTACCAGAAAGAGGTGGGTAAAACTTTTAAAAGAAGAGAAAAAAAAAAAAAAAAAAAGAAAAAGAGAGACTTCTGAAAGACTTTGTGAAGCTTACCTTGATAAACATTAAGGAGAAATCCAGGGATTTTGTCTGCAGAGAGAAGATTGTCTAAATTGTCTGGAAAAACTCACTGACCCAGTCAGATTGTGTGAAGCTTGCGATCAAATACAGCCCCGGGCTCTCCTGCCTTATGGACTTGTGCATCTTGCTCAGAACACATAGCTCAGTGAAAAAAACCCACTATTTTACTGTGATAAACACTACAATAGAACGGTGTTTGCACAGGCGTGTGTGAGTTGCTCTTCTTTAGATGGCTTGGAAACATTACATTCAAGGTTTGTTAGGTGTAAATTTATAGACACCACATGCAAAGAATTTTAAGGTTTCGTTATTCAATTATTTTAAGTAGAACAATGAGTACATCAATGCTACAACAATACAAATTAATCAAACAAGAAAAAGTAAAGTAATTAAAGCTGAGCAGTGAGAGTGATGAATTCACAGGTAAAGAAAACTTCTGCAATGCATATTCAAGAGTCTGAGTAATTAGATGTAGCCGTAGAAAGATTGTTAACGCGCCCTTTATTGTATGTCTATAAAATCTACTTCACTGAGAAATCAAGAACAGTTTTTGTGGCTCACTTTTGACAACCACAAAAAATTAGGGAGGAAAGACGGGCCTGTGATTTAGAGCATGGAACAGGAGATAGGAAGCCTCTTGAATCTTATGACTTCCTATGTAGCTCCAGGCAAATGACTTAATTTCCCGTCTGTAAAATAGTTTGACAACCCTGTGTGCTATGTGGGCTAGGAGGACATGCATGTTAAGAATGCTAAGATGGAGAACACTGAAGTGAGTAATAGTATTGTTTCAAGTATACAACTACAGAACTCACCATACCACAAGTATTCCATATAATCAAAGCTAGCACATACCTTGACCTCTGTCTTTACTATTGTAAATACATGCATTTGCAAAAATCCTGCATATGCTTCCTTGCCATTATTAGGCAAAAACTTCTATTTCTAGTCACTAGAAATTCTCAGATGGTCTCATCTGTGGAAGCCCAAGCCTGTACTCAGTTCTGTCAAGTGCTGAGTATTTCAGTGCTGGTTCTATGTGAGAGGGTCTGAATTTCTGCAGTACCTCTGAATATGAGACAAAAGTTAAGTTTCACCTTGTGAAGTTAGTACCTCCTCCAGATAGTGTTTCAGATCATCTAGTTCTGATCTCTATTCTGACTTGCTTCCCCAACCCTCTTATTTGCTCCTTTTCTGTGCTGACTATAGCAAAGCCAGGATCACTAAGCATAAATTACTCTTTTTGAATACTCCCAGGTCACTTCCAAAAGTTGGCTTCTAAGATCATACTAGCATAACTTCCAAGGTGGAGAGATGAAACTAACAAAATTTATCTGACGAAACTATTCCTTAAATCATGATAGCTTGTTTTCTTTTAAATCCAGATTCTGGTTTAGGTTTGGCAGCACATAATTTCTGGATTAGCCCAAATAATTCCAAATAAATAATTTAGCAATCAGGACATTACTTCCATAAAACCTAATGAGCCTATAGCAATTCTCACATCAGTAGTATGTAACTACAGTATATATTTGCAACTCTCTGGCAGGATATAGGTAAAGTACCACATAAGTAAATATTTTAAATAAAAGTCAGTTTCAACTGTTTATCCTAAGGTAGCACTGCAGTTAGGAATGATCTTCAATTACTGCATTCTGACCAAATATAAGTCTAGGTCAATCCTTCTTTGGAACAAACATGCTAAGTGATACGGAGCAGATGAATAGCAGTGGATCATTGTGATAACATAGTCAAAGAATATGGTGAAGATTTTAGATAGCTTCATTTTGCAAATCCTTTCAGATTTTTACATTTTCTTATTTTAAGATGATGAGGACAAATCTATAGAGACCAATATCTATAGTGGTTGAGCTATATTGAGTAATTTTTGTTGGTATTCTTTGGAATAGACACGGGCAATGATAATGTCAACAATGTGAGATTAGCTCTAACACTGAGCATATAAGGAAGTATATGTAATAATATTATCCTGTGAATCCAAGTAACATAAAAAAAACCCAAGAAAAAGCCACCTTGTCTGCCTTGACAATAGTGTAATATATTATAAGGCTGGCACAACAACAGAATGGAGGAAAAGAGTACAGAACACCAGCTTGAATCAAAACACAAATGAGGCACCTACTTAAAGTGATCTAATTCTTTATGTCTCTGAAAATATTCAGTGCTCCTCCTCCCTCAGGTTTTGTTTCCCTGCAATGATTGCAATTGTTTTCAGATGGAAACGCAGTCATCTCTGCTCTCACCCTGACCTGATGCTTAAAACTTGAAGTTTTAAAAATATTTTGCTCAAGCAAGCACAGTGATCAACAGTTACTCTGTCTAAAACATTAATTCTATCAGGGTTTTATAATGAAAAGTTATATAAGATCCTTACCTGAATGCATGTGGATTTGACTGGAACTTTCTCTCAGACCCTCTAAGGTGTCATCATGTGGATGGAAGATCAGTTTTACGCTTATCCTCTTGTTTCTCTGAAACTGTCAGTGAGCCTGTGAAATGGGGAGCGTGCCACATAATTAGAAAATTATCCACTGCCAACTTTCTATTACACTATGCCTTTTCTAAAAGGAACAAAACATATGCCGTACTGACAGTACTTCAGACAGCTAATATAAGAACCTCTCAAGAGTTTTCAGCAGTCTTCAACTTAAATAACAAACTCTAGATAGTTTATAATATGGTAGCTAAAGTAAGCCCTTTAAAGGAGCACATAACCTTTGAGTACTTAGCGTACAGCATTAACACTGAAAGTCACAGTAGAACAGTTGTTTCTTAGGCTGAAGACTTTTCTCTTTAGGCTGAAGCCCAGCCAGGTTCCAATCCCATAAAGTAAGGCTTCAGTCTTCAGAGAAAGTCATGGTTTTGTAACAAGCATATTAACAAGAGGACACTTTTGCCTCCAGACTCTCATTGTTAGATTACTCTATATATTAGATTGTCACAGAAAACACTTTTTACAAAGTAAAAGATCTGAAAGATATCAGTGGAAATGATAGTGACTGATAGGAATCCAGGAGAAAGTCCACAGGATATAATTTAGGAAACAAGGTAGCAATATTTTGTAAAAAACTTCAATGTGAAAAGAGGGAAAAGAGGTTTCTCCTTATGAAAACTAAACAGTGGAAACCTTTTTAAGGGCTCCCAGTTCAAAGGATTTTTTTCTGCTTGAAGTACTCAGGTCATTAAGTATTGCTTCCATACATCTTTGAGGAATTTCAGTGTTACACAGGTGCTAGTTCAACACACTGTGAGAAAGTTACTATTTGTCTTTCAGATAGCTAAGTCACCAAGGCCTAGATACTCCTGAGCACTGCTCCTTGGGGTGCAGTGCAGCACACTGAGAACCACTGGAGACAGGACTGAAAGGTGCATCCTTCACCAGTCCCTGGCCATAGCCCTGTCGTAGCTGGTGAGGCAGTGCTGGGACTGCTGCCAGATTTTCTGAAAATGGTGTCAGGAAATGCAGGTATTGTTTCAATTTCAAACTCAATTCAAGAATTAGACAATGAAACTTATACTGCTGTCAATGAAATATTGGCGAAAGGTCAGGAAAATGTCTGGTGAGAACATTGTAAAAGGAACCGAAAATATATGTCTCCAGGTGAGAAGGAAAAATCCCACTCCTAGCCAAGGATTATGTGTAGAAAATGCATCAGAGTTGTGCCTCGTCTAATGCTATACGGATTGTGACAGGCTATCTTGTAGTACATTCATGCATGTTTTCCAGTCGCATCTCTAAGGAAGTATTCACTCTATCTACAGGTGATTGCATACATTGTATCAAGAGACTTCATGCAAATTACTCAGTACATTTCCAGCAAGCTCTTAATAGCTACAGATTCAAAAAGCTGAATTACTCCGTAATAAATATTTGCTGTTGGATTCACCTTACCATCCTCTGATTATTTACAGTTGTGTAAGGTTTACCTTGACCAGGTAAATTAAAAACAGTTATCTGCTTTCTACTAGAATTGTTAACATGTCTCAGAAACTACCAGAATCACATCCGTTTCCTAGTAATGTTCAGCCCCATGGCAGTTAACACATTCTCTAATACACTGCTTTCCCTTATATAGTGGCTCAGCTGTAGAGCTTGAATTTGGACTGAGAAATCTTGCTTTCCAACCCTTGTCATCTTCACTGTTGATGCCAAGCTGCATAGCTCGGCAGGTCACATCCTATGTCTATGACAAACATGGGAACTGCTCTGTCTCCTGTCCCTGACACTGTGTAGTGCTCATATTCCGTGCTTCCAGTCTGGAAGCCACTAGGTGACACAGCATAAGGTATTTTCTTGATGCTTGGGTACTGATAATGAAGTTCTGTTATGTTTCTGTATTTCTTTCATGAGTTGTTCTCTGATGTTACTTACAATGTATCTGGTGTTACTTTCAGTGGCCTGGCATGCTTTTTACTGAAAGTCAAACTTGGCAAAACCCAAAACTTTCTAAAACCTTCTCTGTTTGGATGTTTGCTAACTCAGTAAGGAGGGATATTATAGATTACATGCCCCATGTCACAATGAGATAATTAATTTCACTCTTCTTAGAAGTGCATAACTACTATGGGGGAGAATAACATCAAAAGTCAGTGTGAACTGTATGATTCTGAAAGGGAGATTAGAAAAAAGGACTCATGATAGAAAAAAAAAAGAAAAAAATAAATCCTTCCATCTAGCATCAACATATTCTAGGAAAACAATAATACACATTCTTAATCAAACTTTGAAACAGATTTACTTTGCAGTATTCCATATAACTATACACACATTCACACCATGTTTCTTAAAAATAAGCAAGTGAAAAGTAAAAAATATAAGTGCCAAAGGAAGGTTATTTATATTTAAACTGTACTCGAGAAATTAGTCAAGGGCAATTCATGCATGTGAAAATATGATTTCTAACACTGCCAAGGTCGATAAGACCTTAGGGAGTAAATGCTAACCATACAAATCAAAGATGCCTAGAGGCAGTTTCGAAGATGAGTGGCAAGGCTTTAACAGTTTTAAAAAGCCTGTTAATAATCCAAATGAATAAGCAATGATACCAGAAGAGCAAATAACTTGTTTATGCAAGGAACAAACCACTGCTAGATGTCTTTCCATGGATTGGATTGGATTGCCAAAGCCCAAAATCATACACTTCTCTCCTACATTTCTTTTCTGTCCCACAATTCTTGACATTGTGCCCACTTAAACTAGAGAAAGCAGCGTCACTTCATCAGGCTATTTAACGAGAGTTCAGAGAGTTCACAAGGTTTTCACCTGACTGCCTGAGCCTACCCTGCTATTTGCCCCATGATAAGGTCCCATCCCACACTTATGGTAGGAGTATATTCACAGAAGTAAGTATCTGATTCTTTCTCCAACCTGAAAAATTAATAAAGACACCACCATTCTAAATGAATCCAAGCTGCTGAACTGGTTTGGTTGTAAAAATATTTTACTAAAAAGACAACTTCAGTGACCAAAGTACTTTTATAGGAACGTTTCAACTTTGCCCAAGATCTCTAAACAGAAATGACTTTTACCTGAAAATGAATACTGAATACCTTTTTTTTTTTTTTTACCATTTTCCCATGGTAGATGAACAAAAAGCAAATGGCTTATTTTTTTCCCAAAAATTGAAAATTTACAATTTTTAATTTTAAGCCCAGACCATGAACTAAGAGAGTACTTCTGACTAGCTGGCTCCAGACACTCCTTTTGTTGACACTGTTGTAAAGTATAAACATCTCTCAAGTTTCAGGATATCTTTTGAAAACATTGGGTAAGTTAGAACATACGCATTTCCCACACAGCTCAGGTATCTGGGATACACATCTAGTCAAAGATATCTGAAATCAAAATTACTTTTAAAGGACTTTTTGAAGCAACTTAGTTTGAGTCATTAAAAATAGCATGAATTACTAAGAGGATGTTTGTTTCTGAGTCAGACCATCCAAAACCTAAACAAAAATTAATTCAAAATAGAGCTGGCAATTAAAACTCACTGTGTATTTATTAATTTCTATTAATAATTAATAGTAGGTTTTTGAATGTTCCTGTATTGTGCTATTATCTCACATTTTAGAAAATACAGTCCATGATAACATCCTGATTTTATTATTGAAGAAATTCAAACTAATTTTTATGTTGCTTCTGTGTAGGTAAACTGTTAAGTTGCCACAATCCCTTTCATCAAAAGCTGTTTACTTTCTCATGCTCCTATTAAAAATTCCCACGGCTCTTCTAATCTACTCCTCTTCTTGGTCATTGCTTTTTAATAGATCTGCCACCTTGATATCAGAAAAAAAGAGGTTGACTAGATATTCAGATTCCTCTGATTTAGGGATAGGGTAATTAATCCAGCATACTCAGAACCTCAGCATGAGCAAGCAGCAAAAGTCAGAATAATGAGAAAATGAGGATGCTGTGGAGAGCAAACGAAAGTAGATACTTACGGACCAGTTGAATACAGGTAAAGACTGTAACCCATAGTCATGCAGCCAATTTAAATCTGTTGGAAAAGGGTGCAGGACTAAAAGATGTAAGGCAAAGAGAGAAGCCATCAAAACTGCTGCATTGTACTTCACACAGTTATGACTCCAGGCAGAAATTGGGCAGAAATTGAGCAGATGATTGTGGAGTGTGTATATCTGAGAAGTAGGAGGGCAAGTCTCGTTGTTAATATTGATGTCAGAGAAACTTGTGTTACTGCATGAATCCTTCCTCTTTTTGGCCTTTTAATCTTTCTCTGTTTAATCCTTCTGTTTTCATTCACTTCTATTCCTTGGTCTCAGGGCCACTCTGGAGTCAGAAATTAGAGAAGTTGATTCAGATGAATTCAGGGTGAAAGAATATTTGATCACGCATAAGCATAGTTTGATCAGCAAGGGTGGTAGTCATCCAAAAGTAAGTGCCATAACTCCCTACTTTTTTTCCTACAGAGATGTGCACTGACTCCTACTCCTATAAGACAATGCACTAAACTTAACAAAGAGGAGGTTTCCACAGTCCTCTCGCTCTGGAGAGGGTAAGAGTGCTGGGTAAACTGCATGGAAAATACAGATGGAAAATACAGTAAGACCTTATTACACTTATTACAGTCAGTGGTTATCCTGGCAAATACCTCACTGGCGAACATATGGAAAGCCTAGGGTCACAGCTGTCCAAGACTTCTTGGGAGTCTTGAGGCTAGGCCTGTACGTGGTTGATTCCTCACATAGAATTTCTCTCTCCCTCCTTTCCTCACTGCAGAGAAAGAGAAGAGGCTAAAACATGGGTCCTCTTCCTTGAGATGAGTTGGTAAAGATCAAACATTATTTGCATGAGGCTTCCAGTAAAATTTTGCCAGAAGACAAACGGCTGTTTAGGCCAAGACAAACCAGAAGCTCTACAAGTGGAGAAGGACTGTGTTTGTTGGCTGAGTTTAAGAATCAGTCAAAGCCAGACTACAGAGCCAACAGCAGCTGTTTCTAAATTTTTTTTTTTCTTTTGAATCTCAGCACAGCATGCAAGTAATTTGTTATGGACTTGAACTGGAGGAGCCAAGTATATAGTATTATGGAACTGAAATCCAAAAAATACAATATTTCAGGTTAGGAGACCTGTAGCTGCTAATCTGAAACCACTATTTCTGTTTGCATTCCATTTTCTGGCTTGGTCACATCACCCTTGTATCCTGATATATTTAACATAAATAAATGCACAGGTATTGCTTCACATGTACTCTTTGGCTTTTTTCAATGCATACAAACATGTTCACCATGTTTTAGAACTACCACCAGACTTTACTACCAGCAAAATCAGTTTCTGTTTTTTTGTTTATTAGAGTGCAATGAAGACTTCAGCCCATGGATGCATCTGGAGTTTGCCTGAAACATTTTGCCATAAAACATATTGTCATAAAACTAATCAGCTGCTCTAAGACAAAAATGTCACTGCTCCCTGCCTGCACGCACCACTTTGAAAGGTAGTAAGAGTGAAGTTGTACAGGCTACAAATGATGTAAAAGTAATATATAACCTATTAACAGGAACAGTACCATACTTGACGTGATACCCTCTGTAGCTGTTGGGGTTGACTATCGTGGTTTCCCTCAAACTCTCTCCTCAACTAATCTCTCATATCCACAGTTTTGGTAGTCTTTCCCATGGGGCATGCAAAGAACACATTGCTCTCCAGATTAGGTTAGAGGCCTATATGGGGCACCTTTGGAGACATTTTTAATACTGCATGAATTTCTTAGCATGGTTGCACTACCGTACCTTACAAATGGCTGGCAAAATCCACATCATCATCTTGGATGTGGCCACAGCTAAGTGTTAAATGAGGTGGTCCTAAATGCAGATTTGATTGCCTGAAGAGACAGGCAGAAAGACAGGTATTTTCAAATAATATTTATTGTTATGGTAACTAATCTGAAGTGTTTCACAGTTACTTTAGGACAACTTCAGGACTAATACAATGAGAAAGAACCAGAAAAAATGTAATAGTCCATACCTTTTTTTCTTATTTAAGAACCAAAGTATCATAAAATATTTTCTATAAATAGGTAGGAGTAATAAAACTAAAGGGGCATGACCAATTAAATTGTACATTATATTAAGAGATAAGAGGCAGATCAATTAAGATGATGTTTCAACCCATCTATGGTAATTTATATTAGCTGAGAATCTGTCCCTAAATATTAAAACAGCAGTCCTCCACTTCATTTTTTTTTCCAATTCTAGACTTTAAAGACAATTAGCAGTTCAACAGTACAGAGTAAGAGAAACTCTATTGCATGCTGCTTCTGGGTGATATCACAGCTGTCGTCTGCACCAAAATCACTACACAATTTTTTTGTTTTTCTAAAAGATGGAGTGAAGAGTAACTACCTAAATATATGCACAAAAGCAATTTTAGTTAAGTAAAATACAATTATACTATCTAGAATTTCTTTTGGGCATGATTAGTAACAAACACCTCTTGTCCTATGAAAATGTGCCAGGAAATTTTAATTGACTGCAAGTATCCAAGGTTGCCATTTAACACATCATCTGAAAGATGAATTTATTTGGCCCACACTTAACTACCATGTAACCTGCATTATGGTTTACAAGATGGAATGATTTTGTTTTACATGACAGTTATTGGGCCTAATTCTACTCGCAGTTACGCCAGTGAAAAATTTGGAACAAGTCCATTAAAGTCAATGGCTCTATAAAATCAGGGTAAAATTAGACTCAGGCCCACCATGCAATTTAATAATGTTTGGTATTACAAACTAGGTCAGTCTTCTGCTTTTCCAATTGGTAGCAAGTGGAACCAGGTACCAGATATCACATAATTCTAAGAGAAAAGAGGTCTGCATTAAGCCGTGGCCATTCCACAGAGACTCTTGCCTATGCCCATATACCTTGCCTGACCTGACACACAATGTGCTGAGACCACTGCACACATGTGTATTCATTCCCTAGCACTTTGGGAGGAACCACATCATGAAAATGGAGAAGAGAAGTGAGGAATTCGGAAAGGGATTTTTTATTATTGTAACATTAACCTGCAAATCACTTAAGAATTAGATTCTTTTTATTAACATCAAAAGTTTTGAGCCACTTTCTCATACGATTTGACCTTCCTTTTCTTGTGAGTTCAAGGTTTTCCACAGCTTTAAATCAGGCAGGACTTTTGTCTTCTGTTTCCTGACAGGGCTATCATGCTATAGAGAACAGTTTTTCTCCTGGTATGGACTTCTGCTTTTTTACCATTTCTTCAAATTCAGAAGCTCCAGACCATCCTGGGGACAGCAGTACAGATCCAGGCTTCATGAAGTGGGTCTGCTTCTGGGGTGCTTTCAAAGTGGATGTCCTAACTTGCAGTCTTTACTTCTCTGCAGTAGAACATGTTTGCAGGGTTTCCTGCAATGGAGACTCTCAGCTTACACCTCAAGAAAAAGAAGAGCAAGTGATTAGCATGTGCTGTAGTGCAAAATGACAGACATTATCCACTGCCCACAAACAGTTTTCATGATCTCCAAATACCAAATGGTAAGCACACAATAAGTATTACTCAGGTGTTCTACCTGATCTTGTCATATCAATCATTAACATTATGCAATTCTGTAATTCAGAAGCCCAAATATGTAAAAGGACTATAAAAATACTAGTAAGTGAAGTTTAATTCAGCATCTGGTGAAGATATGCTCTAAGAGTGTAAGCTAACAGGTGGGGTTTTTTTGTTGTTTTCTTTACAGCTGTTGCTCTAAAAATAGTAATTTTAATACATACTTAATTTGGAAGCTTTTGAACAGAACTAGATATAGTGTGTTATTCATAGTCTCTCCTGTACAAATTGAGCCAAGCATTAGGTCACTGCACAAGCCACTGTACTTAAGCGCAGCTCTGGGCCAGAGACAGCGGGAGTAGAAAGGAAGTAGAAAGGAATTATTATGCTGTATCAAGACAGAAACACAGGGATTTGTTCCCCTTCTTAAGAAATAAGCTAAATTATTATTACTTTCTTGGGAAAGTCACACTCTGAAGTGAACAAACACAACCCAGTGACTCTTGTCCTCTCCCTTCTATTGCTGGTGTTGCATTACCAAATACTACTCATTGCTTGAGTTTTTAGACTGTAAACTGTTGCTAACCAACAGCTTTACAAGGATCACATGTATATGAAAAACAGTGTCTCCTTCCCAAGTCCACTGACAACTGGCTGACTTAAAAAACTGTTTCTATCTATTACAGCACATGTACAGGTTGATAGCTCTCAAATGATCCCATTTATGTTAGAACTGGTAAAGTGATATTCTATTATTTCATTGAGAATAAAATGTATTGAGACATTTCACATTGTTTTTCATTTTCCTTCTGTTTCAATATTCTTTTAACTTTGATTTGTGCCATCTAACAACTGAAAGTTATCCAAAATAATTGTTGCACATTACATCCATTACATTAAAGGTGGTCTGTGTTTATAAAATGAGATTGTTTTATGAATAAAATACATTGAAGAAAATATAGCTGTCTCAACAGCAATTTTGTCAGTTTAAAAATACAGTGATATAGCTTGAATTTCTACACTTCAGTGCATCTCATGAGGGAGTGAAATGCTTATTAGATGGTAGCATGCATTATTCTCCAAATCTTCTTTTATATGCCTATTTTAAGTATTTGATTATTGCCTGGCTAATAATAGGTGCTTCTTCAGTCAAAGAACAGACTAGAGAAGATAGTGTAAATTGTATAGCATATAATTGTTCACTGACTGCCATTGAAAATGTCTAACTACTACTGTATGACAATCTTCCTCTGATGTCTGCAGCCCCTGTTTCATGTAACAGCAATTAAAGCTGTGGGAATCAGGAAAAACCCACCCAGAGAGCAATCCCACCCCATTAATTTTTAAGTGCACAGAACACTCCAGAGGACAGGCAAGCCCACCTGGGGCCAGTGAAAAGAAATCACACCCGTCATTGATTTATTGGGGGCAGGAGATGGGTGGTGAAAAGGCTGTGAACCTCCCAGTTCCATAGCACTGCCGAGCACAGCTCATTCCCTGTCTTCTGCTCCTTCACTTTGGCCATCACAGTAACCGCACAGAGACACGTTTTGGCTGCATGCTACATTGAACATGCACAGAACTGCATCTGAATTGAATCCGGAAAGGGCCAAGGAGGCTGGTAGCCAAAAGCTATTTCTGAGGCTGTGTTATGGAAGAGGATCTTGAGAGCATGAGAGTTTAGCGAAACAGAGCAGTGAGGGGCTTCTGAGCCAACCACAAATGGATCAGCATGTTGCAAACACAACTGCAACAGACACAAATAGACTGAAAAAACCTGAAAGCTGCCCAGAAAGCTGCAAGATATGAAGGAACAGCAAGAAGTTACTCTTGGAGTCTGATGATTTTATCTTTCAGCATATTTGGAGATAATCTTCGGGGGAAAGATTAAATGAAGGTATTGAAGATGGACCTATGTAACATAAATAGCAAGCATTTCAACTACTCTTCTTCCTCTCTAATGTCAACAAATACCTCAGAGTTAGGCTGGAAGCACCACTAGCTGGTCTTAGTGACAAAGACTGTGTAGGTTTTGGGTAGTAATAAGGTATTGTGGGACAGAACAAAATGTATGTCTCTACTTTTATGAGTGCCAACGTACAGACTTGCCACACATGTGCAAGAGGATGTTAATTTTCTGAACAACTATAGGTGCTCAAACTATCTTGCCCCATTGCTTCCTAACCCCAATCAGAACACTCACATATTACTGTGGGCAATTTTGCAATACGCCAGTTGTGTTATCCAACCCTTTAACGCTTAAAGAAGCCTTTTTATCCAGCAACAATGTAACCGGGAAGGTGCCAACAGATCCAAATGGGGTCTGGAATGATTTATTCATCCCAGGCTTCTAAGCCCCTGTTCCTCAGTATTAATACTAAGATTAATGTGTCCCATCAGTGCGCTGCCAACAGGAACTTTAATAAAAGCAAGAACAACTAGTTGGCTCAGCTTTCTTTCTACTTAAGGTTAGGACATCATAAAAACAGTAGCCTACAAAGGCTTTCCCTTTAATTTACTTATTACTTTACAAAATTAAAGCATTTTCATTTAATTTAACAAAACCACACAGATTACAGGAACGTAAGTACAACACTGCCTGAAGTAATTCATTAGCCAATTTTTTAAAAGAATAAATTTAATATATTTGCATATTTTTAAATGGTGCTTATGCATCTTAAAACTTTTTAAAAACTTAGTGTAGACAGATGTATTTGTACATAACCAAAACATAACATATGCAATGCTTAGGAAGGATGCCTGATTCATAATGACAATGAGTGAAGACCATAGAGTAAATGACAGACAGGATGTACCTACAGACTAGCATTAAAGAATTTGTTAGATGTGAAGGAATAATTGTTTATATAAGTATCATCAAACCTTGGTCCCACAATACAAGTGTACCATGTCGATGGTCTCGGCAATGTGGACACTTGCCCTTGATTTCACATATGCCATTAAAGTCTTCAACTGCCAATAAATCACAACCAGCTGGACTAGATTTTGCCCAGGATGATCTTGTGCTTATGATTCCTCTTCACTAGCCCTTCGACTACACAGTTTTTACACCCTAGATCCTCAAAGTCTCCAATTTCAAAATTCAAACCCATCAAAGTCTGTCCAGAAAAGCTTGAAGAACGCAACTAATGAATGTTATCTGAAGATATAACAAAAAAAACCAACCAAAAACGCTATGCCCAGAGTTGCTGAGACAGTTTAGTGACATTCTAACAAACTGCAGTGTGACAAAATCACCTAAATGGACTGTGAAGGATACTGCAGACTGTATATGGCATATACGAATGCACAAAGTGTATCCATTTGGCATGTAACTGCAAAGCTGCCTAAGCCATTTAAAAGTAAGCTTTCAAATTCATTCCTGATCACATTGCTATACTACAAAATGTACCCATTTCTACGTGAGAGATGTTTTAAGCTTCTTTTCTTACAGTCCCCAATCCTCCTGCCTTCTTTTGTGGAAAAAGTATGTATGCGTGCTCGCATACCTCTCTTTTCTTTCTTCCCGTCCCCTGTACCAATTGTCCACCTAGCTCAGGCACAGAAACTGCAGAATTTCTGGGTGGTGGTGATGGGTGAGTGGAGCAGAAACTCCATTTCCCCCTAAAAGGCAGAGGTCGCTCAACTGAAAGAACAGAAAGGCCTTTTATTTCTATAAAGAAAAGAAGAGGAAAAAGCTCTTCACAGTGAAGATGAAAAATATTGTATTTGAATCCTGGGAAGAACTTGCTCTTCCTACACTGGAGAATAGTCTATTCACAGCACAGTTCAAATAGTCTTTAGCTTTTCAAATATCTGCAATTAGCAAAAGGATAATATGCATCTGTTTATTTTTAGAAATTACTTTATGATCACAGCATGTATGTCAGATTAAGACATTTCATGTTTTTCCATTCAAATGAGGAAGTTAAAGTTTCTTAATCATCTCAGGCACTTAGATTTGAAACTTCACCTATTTGGCTGTTACTGCAATGATAGTATAGCATAGGCTTTGGTCCATTGCCTCTGATTTTTACTGATTACTTGCGTACTCCTACAGGAGTAGGACTTACAACTGGCAAGAAAAAAATCCCTGGGAATATAACATATCTAAAGGCCTAAATGCATATGTACAACTGACAAACATTTGACCAAATTCGTAATAATATAGTATTCAGTGAACCCCACTGTTTCTTTTTCTGAAATGTTACATTCATTTTGAAAATTCTCAATTTTTTTCTAAAAATATATGAAAAGTAATCCTTGAATCGCCAATGATTTGTAATTACAAATGGCAAATGCTTGCAAAGAAAGAATTTTGTACAATGTTGGTTGGTGATATAAATGAAGCGTTATATTTCTGGTGTTTTATTAGATATATTATGTAAATCAGTCAACAACGTACAAAGTGCGAACTGTAAAAGGTAAAAGTGACATTTAGCACAGAGAAGTTTCAAATAGTGGTGATTACATAATTTCTTTAATCAAAGGACACATGCAATATCACATGACATCTAATCTAACCACAGAGGTGCAGATTTGGTTAGGAACACTTTCGTTTCAAACCAGAGTTCTCAGTTTATGCTATGCTCAATGAATACCAGCAAAATGGAAATTCAGAACGTTAAGAGTCAGAACAAAAATCTCCTGCATACACGTTGTCAAGCTTTTCATTTTAAGCTTTACATTTTGTAAAGACTCCCAGTATTAAGCTTTTTACTAACTGTATTAATAGTGGCAGACGTATACTATTGCTGATATTAACCTGACAATAATAAAATTTTAATTAAGAACTATGATTTTGTCTGTTATAAAAAGTTGGAAAGAGAGGTAGACCCATTGAGCCCACGTAGAATCATTTATCCCAGTTTCAGCACTGAGATTGGAAAGAACTCATCAGATAAATGGCTTGAGGAATCAACCTACCTCTAAATTTTATTTTACCAGCTGAAACTACAGCCAATGATTTCTTGTAAAATCCTATGCTCATCTGTATTTGAAATAGGGGTAGACCCAAAGACTGGTCTTTTCTAATGAAAAATTAACGGCCTCCCTCTACCTTCCCAAATTAAGCTGTTTTCTTTTAGAAGTTATTAGGTTCTGTTAGGAGGAAAAAAACGCCATTCACAAGTCCTATTTTATTTCCATACCATCTTCACTTCTCCATTTTACTACTGTTGTTGTTTTTTGCTCATTTGCATTTCCCAGCTCATGCTGTCTTTGAATAGTGACTGAAGACAATTTGTCCCCGTTGAATACCCCAGATTTTGAGAAAGTCTGAATATGGATCCAAAGGTTCGTAATGGGCCGAAACGAATCACTACTGTGAAAACCCTGAAGTATGCAACAATCCAGGCTGAGACGCCTTACAGTGTGAGCCTACTTGATCTTGAGAGTTGAAAGCAGAATGTGGTTGGCACCGATAGGATTATTTAATTTTTGGAGAGCGGATCATGCAGGCATCTACCCAGGGTAAGGGGGAGCCCTACAATTATGTTTTTTTAAAACTAGTTAAACCATCTCTAATTAATTATGATGGTTTCAGCTGAAACTTTCCAGATGAGCAGTTCAAGCTGGACTCAACACTGAACAATCATTGTATTACTGAAATGCTCTGGTGTATTCCAAGTTCTAACTTTTTGATTCAATGAAAATACCAAAAAATGAGTAGCATATGTTATCTCTATCCAGGAGATTTATAAAAGTCAGATATCTTGTGATTGTGTTGCTACTTTAGCAGGATAAAAATTCCTTTTCACCCCCTTCACTTTTGCAAAATTCCCCCCTCGCTGTGTCTTAAAAATGTCAAACATACTTTACTGTTTCCAAATAAACACATCATTTTTGGCAGAATTAGTAGACAAGAAAGGTAGGGGCACTGTTGTTATAGGAGTTCATATAAAAAGCAAATTTTAATGTTTCAAAATTTAAGACTTTCCTAAAGTTTTAAAATACATCCTCCCTGACTCCATCTGTATTATTGTCAAAAGCATTGTGAAGTGTCCCTTTGGAAAAGTAAATCTGATTAATTAGCATCAGTCTCCAATGTAGAATTCAACAGCTATATAAACAGCCATAGACTTTCCTTAACAACTACTCTATTATTGTTTTCAGCATTGTTAAAATCTAAAATGATTTAATTGTTTAACCATTGTGTTCTGTGCATTGTTTGCAAAGTTTGTCAAGTGAAAAGAATTTTTCCTACAGTGTTCTAGAATGATACTGAAACACACGTTTTCTTCAGAATTGCTCTAACACAGTTTACAAAAGCAGCAATTCTGCATATAAAGGGAAAGAAAGCAGAAAAACTGGAGGCAACTGACAAAGTAAAAATGCCGGGAAACAGTTTCCACTGCAGTACTGTATTTCAGATATCAGTGTGATAAAAAAATGCTGCTTTCATAGTTGTCTAGCAAGAATACAGTGATTTCAGCTGCAGTTCTCCAGCAAAAAACTACCACTACATGGTAACAGTGCCTGGATATTGACTCTGTCATGGCGGTTTAGCTTTTGTGCAAGAGACTAAGTACATGGAGGCCACTGCCCACATAAATCCCCATATCTCAGAGAAATTACTGCTTTGAAGGCACTACTGCCCCACATCCCTGCTGATCTCAGTTCACAGACAAATAAAGCAGGGCTGCAGCTCTCAACCAGCAGCAAGGCAGCCTCTCAGGAAAGGGACTCACATTACCACCTCCTCCTGGTGCCAGCTGACTATGGGCCAGTGAGGAGTAGCTTGTACTGCCTGCACCGCACCAGCTTCATGCTGGAATTGCAAATGCTTCAGTTCTTAGCTCTGGCAGTCTAACACCTTTCTTTAACATTCACTTCATACAAACAATTTCAGAAGTCCCCTGGCACTCTGCACAAATTCAGCTAACACATAGTTCCATTAAAAATTAAGAGAGCAAAAATATGTGTGTGTTTACTTCCATAATAATAGCCCCAGAAATTCTTCAACTGTGAACCATAAATGTAAATATAAACCATGGGGGGAAAAAAGCAAACCCTCCCAATGTTTACTTGCTTGTAACACAAAAAGCAGGATTTCAACATATACCACAGCAACCATAAATAATATGGCCATCTTTAATTTGGCCTCCAATATCTGACCAACCTTGATTTATCCACAGACAAAACCAAGCATCTCTAATTTGCTAACCAATCACTGCAATTCTTTTCTTACCAACCAATAATTCTGCCATCTCTAATTTACCAATAAATAATTCTGCACTCTCAAATTTACTAACCGATAATGTGACCAATTTGCTGACCAATGATTGTGTCAACTGGTAATAGTGCCCCTAGCAAACAGTAATTTGCCAAGCAATATTTGGACCTTTTCCCCCCCTAGCAATAAAGAACTTTAGTGGTCTTTGATTCAGTATCTACTACATTGCTCTGAAACTGCTTAATGTAGATAGTGAGTTTTTTACAAAGTATTTGCTTTCTGTGAGAATATTTGTTTACACTGACTGCTTAGAAATTGCACAGGTCTCTCTTAAATGTCCATGAACTAGAATATTGTTTTCCCTTTTAGCAATATTAGCATTTGAGGGAAGCCTAATTTTTCTGTTAGCAGTATTCCTCTGCATATGGCTAACTCCTCTGTTAGTACTGTTGTCATCATGCTGGGATTTGGCGACAATTCCACAGTGCTTGGACAGTGTGCACTGGTAAAGCAGTGACACCACTAGCCAGCTCTGTCACCCTTGCTGACCTTACCACCCAAGTTGATCCTGTCTGGGCAGAGATTTGAGCAGAAAGAGTTCATATATAAAGCCATGTGATTGATTTGTTTTTTCTAATTTCTATGTCCCTTGGCTTGAGTGAAAAACAGGTCTTGAATTATTGGTTTCTTTAAACAATAATAATAGCATTTTGAAGTCATGTAGTAACTTCTGCAATCAATTTTACCTCCAAGAAATGTTACCACTTTTGTGTAATTTTATTAGTTCATATTAAAGCCATTAGCTAACACAACATTAGCTCAGTGAGCAACCACTCTTAACGTCCATTTTACAGGGAAAGTCTACAGAGAGTAAGGGCATAGCAGGAGTGACCATCAGTGCTGAAATTAGTAAAGAATTTCCATGCTCCAAGCTGTTGGCTCAGACAGCTACAGAAAATAAAATACCTATAGGCTATGGGCGAAATCACTGCAAAATTATACAACAGAATATTTACAAAGAGAGACTGTGAGTTTGGGCACAGCTCTATGCAAAAGACAATAACTGCACCAGCTTACCATATATTGTTCCTTGTAACCAACCTCCTAATACAGTTTACTGATTAATTTATTGCATATTCCAGGAAATGATTCAAAGCAACATTAATTCCAAAACAGAAATTTTGAGATTTCTAACTTTTACAAGAAAAAAAAAGACAATTGCATTTTAAATTCATATAAAAATATGAATTGATTCCATTAAAATTTCATCCTGGAAGTAGTAGACTGAAAGCATATTCTAAAACTCCATTACAGGCTCCCTTCTTTATCTTTTTCTTTTCCATCTTGCAGGATAAGCACAGTCTAAGCAGCACTGTTGCTTCTCACTTTTTTTCTTCCTGAAGTCTCCTGGGATTCTTGAAAGAAGTGACAGAAATGCCATTCTGGGTGGCTGTTCCTTTAGAGGAGGTTGTGAATAGGGAAAGTTAGCCAAGAAGGAAAAGGAGTTGGCCAAGCAGGCAGGAATTCCCAGGAGACCAGAGGTTTGGTATGTTTAACGTTCTCTTGGTGCTGGAGGAACAAGCATAATACAACTGAAGTTGTACTAAAGTTGATTTCCTGAACCTCGTTATATGACAAAAGTAAAACCTAAAAGCTCACTACCTGAGTTTTAAGGATAAATAACAACTCTGATGCTAGCTTTAGTAGTATTGCTGGTAAAGACTTCAAATAGCCATACATAACATTGGGTTTTTTCCACAAAAATACTTGTTTTACAAGCTTGGGCTTTCAGTGACAAACATTTCATTAGCCAATACTGGGAAGAAAATGCCATACGTAGGAGATGGAGATTGCTGAGGCCTAACACGTGAATGAAAGATAACGGCGTTGGACAAGATGCAATGAATATGAAAGCAGAAGTTTACGGAACTAGCTGAGGGACAAGATGGTCAGTCAAGAGTGCAAGTGACAGAAGATAGGAATGTGTCTACAGCTTGAAAGATGAAACATTAAGTATCTAGATGTGTGTAGTTGCCCATGTTTCTTCAAAAGTGGGCACGAGAAGAGAAAAATTTACCTCATCAGGAGTTCCTAGATTTGTTTTACAGTATGCATATGAGTACATCCACAAGGTTACAGAGAAGTACAAGGTACAAAGAGAAGTGTCGAAGGAAAAAACACATTAAAAACACATAATCATATGCATAGACTATAATAGGGAAGCATGAGAATTGATGCAGGTGGGAAGACGGTTTTGCCTTGTCTGGTTAAATTTTCTACATTAGAGTACTATTGATTTTCCTAAGTATATAGGATACTGTATATACCCCATTCTGCTACCCTTACACAGGTTAATTCTTTTATCCATTTCAAACCCAGTCAATCAATAACAGTGATCAGGTAGGTTGTGAAATTGCCTGGAAAACACATCCACAAAGTAAACCCAATACAATGGCCTGTCTATGTGACTTAAAGCTTAGCACAGCATTGAAAATCACTAATGGAACACTGTGCAGTTTGTTCATGCTACGAGCAGTCAAGAATCATGCATAATGTAATAGTGCATCTGCTAACAGCGGCTCACACAAGCTAATTTAATCTTGTTTTAAACTAGACACAAGGAATTAATCTTTAAAGCTGCTCCCGTGATTCTCTTTGGCCCTTAAAATATCGAGGGTCTTTCCACCTCCCCATTTACAATACTGTAAAGGGATGCATTTCAGTTATCATCATCTATTTACACTTCATCTATATTAGCTGGAAAATGGATGCAACCCCATAATTTATCAGTCTTAAAAAGCACACTGCTGGCCCAGTCCAGAGGCTGTGTTTTGTTTTGTCACATCTGAAACTGGTATTAGGTCTCAGGCTCTACTGTGGAAGTTGGATTCCCTAAATAATTAATATTCAAAAGGAATTTTTTTTTTTCTTGAGTTAGTTTGGCTGTACTAATTACACGAGACTGTCTCACAGCTATTTCTGGTGTAAAATTTACCTTTATTATTATTATATTATTATTTTCTTAATTACTTGTATTGCTACAGTGCTATTGTGTTCGGTACTGTACAAACACTGAAAAAGACAGTCTTCACCCAATTAACTTATCACCCAAGTATAAAAAGGATACAGACAGACTGGAGAGTACAAAAGGAAAAAAACCCAAAAATGACATTGAGAAAGACTCATAAAATACTCATATATAGTAAACTTGACTTTGACAAGATTTCAAGTTGGGAGCTTGATTGTGAATTTTTGGACCTATAGCCAAAGAGAAATTTTAGTAGGGCTTTGAAAGACAACAATGAATTACTTTTGAAAATGTTCATGGCAAGCTCCTTGTAAGCATAAGGAAGATTGACAGAAGAAAAATGCTCATAGGAAAAAGTAACAAGTGGGAGGTAGAAACTGGTCACTCATCACTTATCAAGATTGGTGAGGCATATGATGTCTTGATACTGAGAGGAGGATAATAGATAATGGGAAAGGAAAGAGTGAGTGTGAAAACAAGTATTTTACTGAGTGTGATGGAGCTAATGGAAGAAAAACAGGGGAGGAGGGAAAGATAGTCTAGGTAGATGGGCTTTGCAAATGGTTTCTGATCATGTGCAAGTGAAGCAATACTCTATTTCAAGCAAAGTTTAGTGTGCAATAAGCAACAGAGGATAATGAGAATCTGGAAAACAGTTTATGCTGCAGGTGGGACAGGATAGACTCTCCTTCAGAAATGGTTTTCCAAACTAATTAACAAGACCAAGACATGGTCTACACATCAAATATCGGGCTAAGGGATGGTGAGAGTAAGTGACAGGACCAGGATGTTGGACACTGCAGTCAACAACAGATGTGCTGAAAAGAAGTTTGGTTGTTGTGAACAGCTGTCAGCAAAAGTTTAAAGCTCTACTTTAACTGTGATACATTGAACATCCATGGAGAAACATTAGCTGGTGACAGGCCAGTATTATGCTTCAAAGAAGGGAGAAGTAAATCTGTGAGGTTTCTGACTAGGGACAGTTGAGTATGTATTTGTGGACTATCGCTACTTCTCAGAGATAACATACAGAAAGAATAGCAAAGTGTGACCAAAGGATACACACGTGAAGATGAAGAACTAGTGCAACTTCCCTGCTCATTGCAGGGGGGTTGGACTAGATGACCTTTAAAGGTACCTTCCAACTCAAACTATTCTGATTCTATAAGGACAGACTCATTGGAATCAAATGACGAAGACTGAAATTGATTAGAGGAGAACATCATCAGAAAGTAGTTCAACAAATTTAGAGCAGAGACAAACAATGAGTAGAAGTGCTAGAAAAGAGGCCAAGAACAATTTTTAGATAGACAAAGTTAAATTGTGTTTGTATGATGAAGGGTTAACCCAGTATAGAGATCCATGAGAAAGATATGGTCAGAATAATGACAAGTATAAAAAAGGTCACCAGATGGGGATGAAGTTAGAGGAAATGGGCTGAAATGGAGAAACAAAACAACCATCATGCCCTGTGAGAGAGGAGGAAGAAAACTTTTTGGAAAGGAGAAAGGAAGGAAAGCAAAGAGGTGGTTTCAATTTTTCTTGGAAAAATATGAACTCCAGCGGGATTTTGAGTAGTAAGCAAGTAGTAATGACATAAAGATGACCTGTACTGTTGGCACAGGCTCTGAATATAATGCAGAACAATGGAAAATACATTATGAAAGCCATGTGCTTTCATTTCTGGTAAAATTTGATATTGATCTGTAGGTAAGCATGCTAGCAAGCAGCAAACATGACTGAACTTGCTTGTTTACTCAGGTCTAGATTGAATGAAAATACTTTTGTGGCATATGAAAAGCACAATGAAAGTGCTTTTGTGGCATATTAGACTTGTAGGAATAGTGGAGTTAGGTCAATGCCAACCTTCCACAATTTTCAATTTTAGATTCAAGCTAGCCTTCCAAAAGCAGCTGGAACCCTCAGGTTTTATTCTGTATCCTAAGAAATACAAATATTCTCCAGATCTTCTGGAAAACTATAAATTGAAGTCCTTTGAAGCCTGTTTAAGACCACTTCAGAGGTTGGTGAAGTGTTGCAGTTGGAGCATTCACTAAGGACTGTTCATAAAATACCTCTGTTTAAGCTTTAAATATAAACAAGCCTCATGAGATTCAAACCTAAGTATCTCCTGCTCTGATTTATAGTAAATGTTTAAGGGACAAACAAGAAAAAACAGGGAGTCTGATAAGGACAATCTTTATACGGATACAAACTAATAATCAGAGAAAGAGTTCTCTAAACCCATTCAGACTACTTCTTGTTAACATGCATTAATAACAGTTCCTTAAACAATCTCTGAATACTTGGACATGGCTCTGACCTTAAAAACGTACAATCCAAAGATAGTCAAGTAGTCAGAGAGTAGTGGAAAAAGAATAACAATAATAAAATTATACAATTTATACATGTCAACTTGATTCACAATAAGCACAGCAGATCTTTAAAAGGGACTTAAATGTCAACAGGGTGTTATGAATGAAAGAACAGAATAAACATCCATTATGTTACAGAGTATGTGAAAAACTGCATGGAAAATAGAAATCAGGTTTGATTTAAGATTATGAACCCATAAATTCACTTGTAATTCTTACATGTTAAGCCTGTCTCATACAGTACTTATTATTATTTCTAAAGGAAAAAAACCCCTAACATCCTGTATAATCATTAGAATTTACTGGTTCCTTGTGTTTCCAGAAAATACTTTGTTGACTCCATTCTCATTTATAATTAATTTTAAGCTCCCTTCAGTTTGTTTTAAATGCATCTTAGTAAATAATTTGAGCGATAAAACCTCTTTCTGTATGTACACACATGCACACATAAATGATATACAATACACACATCCAAAAAATGCTTATCATGCCTTTTCTCTCAGATATTTAATGTAATTTTAATACAAAATATTTAGGATAGACAAAAACTTGGAAATAACATCTAGCAGAATTTCATTTATAATTAGACTTGAGGCTGTGAATGAGGCCTGAGCTGCAAAGCTTCTTCATAGCCATAAAAGGGAAGTTTAAGTAAAAAATACACTGTTTTTATTTATTAAAAAAAAAAAGAAAAATCATCCCATGCCAAGCCCAGTCAAAATGCATTATTAGGGTGTCCAGGAAATTATAGCTTGTGTCCATTAGTCCTTTCAGGGTTAATATTGATGCAGATATTATTTCTATCCACGGTACCATTTATTTGAAATATTATGACTGGGAGTAGCTGCAGCAGTGAATCAAATCAATTGATAGAGCAGTTAGCCCCGCAGTCAAGGCTGCCTTTACACCGTGCAGCGAGCATGAAATATTATGGAGATTGTTCTTTAAAGTGATCACTTTATCATCATTTGTCTGCAGCCCAGGCTATTCCTTCCTGCCTCGCTTCCCTGTTGGGTTAGAGCTGTCATAACTCAATCAGCCGTATAATGCTGTTCATAGCACCTCCGTAGCAGGTATTGAACCTGTCAAGGGCCACTGAGGGAATTATACTTATCCATTTTGACAGCTAGCAACACCACTCTGATATTTATGTCAGTTTATATATGTATGATATGTATTTCTTAAATGTAATTAGAAGCCTGTTTGTGTGTGATATATCTGAATTGCCCAGAGCTGCCCATGATTAAGACATTGATTTCTAACCTTGTGCATTACTGGAGAAGGGAATATGACAAGCTCCATCACTCAGGGGTTGCAGCTAACCTCTTCTGTCTATATACATCATATGAAATTGTCACTATTGTTTATCTGTCCAGCAAAGTTGACTATGAAGCAACTGTTATTTTAGTTTGCTAAATAAACTAAAAGACTGTAAAACAAACCATCATCCCTGTCCCTCCAGAGCACTTGTGTTTTGCAGCTGTGTTACTTGGACTAAGGTTGCAAAAGCAGACCACTCCGAAAGCTGAGTGAAGATCATCATCACGTTTGCTATATCACTTGTTCTCACAGGTATCTAAAGCATACTGCTTGGATTTCAAAGTGACATTTTTGTAGATATCCTACATGTCAAGCAATAGAAAATATACTGTATTTCTGTTACAAAGGGAATAAAGACAAATATGGACAAAAAAATCAAACAAAAAGCCCCCCAAACCCCAACCACCTCTTTGTGCTTATTCATTTATTTTGCTATGGTTTCAGAATGAGATTGTTACACAAAGTAGTTACTGTATGTATGATCAGCCTCTCGACTTGTTTTCTATTTTAATATCCTATTGGTTTGAAGAGATCATATTCTCCAAACCATTATTCTTCTCATTGCAGAATTAATGCTGAAGCAATGTGTTGTTTTGATGGGTTTTTAAAAATTCATAAAAAATTTAGGTTAGGATTTTTTGATTCTAATTTAGACAACTCAGTTTCTCTGGCTCAGAAGGCATAATCTGTATTGATCTTTATCTCTGAAAACTCACACTTTTACAAAATTAAAAAAAACCACATTTGTTTACTCAGGTCTAGATTTGTTTTTTTTTAACTGTACACTCAAGTTTTACCTCCATTTCCCTCAAAAACTGATCTCCTTCTGAAGATAATTTGGGATCAAAAGTTTCAAATTTGGATAGATTTCAAAAAACCATCTGCATTAGATTATGTTTTGAAAAATCCTCTCTGTAGCTCTGGTTTTACAATACAGGATTGTAAATATTTAATACAAAATATTTAGTGTAGACAAAATTTCAAAGCAGTATTTTAGAGGATCAGAACTTTCCATGTCTTTAGATTCAACAACACAGGTGGACAGTTTAAGCTGCCACCCGTCATCAGTACAAATCCCCATTTGAAGATACCATGAAGCTTGCTAAAATCAGAGATCAGGGTAAATCGTATGATCCTATTTCTGTCTTTCTAAACAAATAACAGATGAATCCAAGAAAAACAAGAAGCTTGCAAATACTGCTTACAATTAGATGCTAATTTTTATAGGTATAACTACCTTCTGGAAGAACTCCCATTGCAACCTTAACATTAGATTAACTGCATTTCGAGATTAAGGTGTTTACTTGAAATAGAATCTCTGTGAAACACAGAAACAGCTTAAAAAGGTCCAAAGGATCCATCTGAGTCTCTAGACATGTGACAGACCCCTAGAAAATAATCTAGAAAACATCTATTCTACCAGTCTCCCAGTGAAAACCTGTTTCTTTTCTCACAGAAGCCAAAAGATACCAAACTCTACAGTCTGTCAAAGAAAAAGCACAAGCATTCAAGCTAAATATTCAGATGTCATTGTTCTGACCTTCCCTTAATAAAATCCAAAGGCCTCTGTAATCCAAAAACCTATGAGAGCTATGTGGTTTAATTCATATACTTCCAATGTAATTCTTCCAGATTGTTTAATTTATAATGAAAATGGAAACACATAATTTTGTTTTCTGGGTTTCAGCATGATGTGCCTGTAGCTGATGACTTTTATGTAGCTAGGAAAAAAAAAAAAATTTTTTTCTTACCTCTGTAAAATGAGGGCTGTGTAAAATGTATTCTTTCTGATTTATCACATAAACCCAGGATAGAACAGAGTAACATAAGGTGAGTGCACCAAGGAAAGCAAACAAAATTAGTATTATCTAGCAACAAATTAGTTCTTGAATCTAAAGTGCTAAACATTAATTGGAATAAATCTGAAAAGCTTGCTCATGACTTTTGTTAAGCTACATCAGCCATCCTAGGTAAGGATTGTGCCATTAGAAAACAGCTGGATCAGTCAAGGGTATTATCACACAAGTTGTATCTGGCTGCATTAGCTTGTGAGACAAATATTTACACAGCCTATAGTGCTAAACGATACTGACCTCAATGACCACACAGGACAGTCCATACAATTACTATCAGCTGCCTCCAAAATATCTCCAGTGTATTAAGATGTAGTTTCCTACACATTTAATTATGCTAGTTCCACTTTGCAATGCATTTTTTTGGATAAGTAGATGACCTAAGATGCAGTTAGAAGGAAAACCACAAAACTCACTGATAGTAA
The DNA here is from genome assembly GCF_031877795.1 of Strix aluco. NCBI lineage: Eukaryota > Metazoa > Chordata > Aves > Strigiformes > Strigidae > Strix > Strix aluco. Next base: position 17,022,570 of record NC_133944.1, read on the forward strand.
ATTGCAAATGATCTTTCTTACATTCTCATAAGGAAATGACACAAAGAGGGGACTCTTCAATTACTTTTGTTTTAAAAAGACTTTTCCAAAAAGGCCTCCCAACTTTTGAGCATTCAGACTAATTATCCTGGTCCTGCCATGTAAAGACAAGGACGTGCCAAACTTGAGAGTTATAGTTTACTCTTTGGATGCTGAAAAACTTTCTTCTTCCTTCCAAAGCATTCCAAGATGATTATAAATGCTCCCATTATACAGCTATTGGAATTAGGATCCTTTCAGTTTTGAACACTGGAACTCTTTAACAGTTTACAGAAACAATTCATAAGGGAGAGAGAAGAATAATTATCTAACACATATAACACAAAATTTTATTTTTAAAACATGTCTAAGTCACGCCTCATAATTTTTGATGACTTTCATTTGACCAGCTATGCAATTAACACTTCCATGGAGAAAATAGGTGTATAGAAATAACAAATGGTCTCAGCTAGAAATGGTCTGAACACTAGTGTTAACTAAAAGCACCACCCCTTCTTTAATAACAGTGATCAAGACTCTCATTTTACATCTCCACAAAGACAGCTCACTTCCAGCAGCAGAGTGCCCCTTTAACACCATTTGTTAAGAGCTGATGCAGAGCAGAGTCCCCAGCAATGAATCACCCATGTTAATTCCATGCTTTGCATGGAAGATCAGACAATTTCATAGTGTTATGTTATTCAACTGCCACAATTTAGTGTGTTACATATAATATTTATGATGCATTTTGCATCTTTAAAGCACTGTACAAAGATTATAAGTGAAAATATGGTAGGAATTACTATTTCCATTCATATCAGGAGAGGCAGCTGAGTCAATGACACAGCTAAGAGAAAAATACTGATTCCCTGCCCTGAATTTTGCCAAATAGTCCTAATAAAGGGCTTTCTTGGGCAACATCTATAGTCTACTTCCAGACAAGCTGAACTTTGTTATGGTGCCTCAACACAGATACCTAGTGCCATCTGAAATACACTTGGGGATCCCCATCAGCTCCCCAACTGCTGCTACAAAACAGCATAGTCTCACAGCCTGCCCATATATAGATTTCTTGGATAACACAAGACATTTCAAAGACTTCAGACATCTACAGTCAGGCAACTGAATCAAACCCTTTATGCCGATATTTTGTCACAGTAATAAATTCCTGAATGTGCTGAAAGCAGTACCACTTTCATGACAGGCCCAATCCAGTAAAAATTAGCCAAACCCTTTAAATACTAGCTACATGCAAGAGCAGATGTAAATCTTTTTCAAAATTCAGAAAAATCCAAACTGTACCTTCTGTTTACAACTCATTATCATTTATGGCTTGCAGCATTTTCATTCCAAAGAACAAATACATTTTGAGTCTTCTTTCAAAACGCAAAAATCTCATTCCAAACTTTTATATAAATCCATTGCAGGAAAATATATTTTAAAAAATTGCTCTGCACAACTGTGAAAAGTTTTTTATGCCAGAATTGCATCCAAGATTTGGATCTGAACTCAAGAATTCAGATCTGTTATTAGCAAAAGTCAGTAGATGACAGATTTGAACACTGGGAGTGGTGGATACCAAAGCAAATATATGCCAACATATGGTTGAAGAGCAGCCTCTATGCCTGGCAGATGGAGGTCCAGGAATCGAGAGAAAAAGCTCTTGCTGTTTCAGAGAAGTGTGGCTGCAAGAGCTGAGAGTCCTCCTGCTTCTGACCAGCACAGAAGGAATGGGGCGAGGGGGATATCAACAGGGGCACAGAAGCAAGGAGGATCTGGCAGGAGGCAGGCACAATTTCTACGTGCGAGGAGCCAGGAAGGCAGCTTCCAAGAGGCCATCCACTCATCCTCCACTCTGTCTGACACAACTCATGCAGCAGCCTCTTGCACAGGGAGGGTGAACATTAGAAAGCAGATGTGCCTGTGGTTCAGCAAACATCAAGGCTGTTTGCTGAGTGTAACTATGAGCAAAAGAATGGTGAAGCAGCTGGGTACAATCTGTGTTTGGGAAAGGTGTACAGGCAGGCATGGAAGAAGAGACTCAAAACCCTGTGATGCTCATATTAAACTCTGGCCATTTAGGTTACTGACTCATCTACTCTGTCTGAATACTGCAAGTACCAAGAGAAGATTTCAAAAGGGACCTGCCCATACAGCATACAGAGATTGCAGAACTTCTTTTGCAAGTGGAGAGGGGGAGGGCCTATAACTACTAGGAAACAAGAGGTGTTTCTGCACATCAACTGCAGGATTACTCTGGCACTGCATGCTTAAAAGTCACACGGTTGTGAAGAATAAAACTTTTGGCAAAATAAGAAATACTGCATTCTACTTATCCCATGCAAACTAATTTTCCATAATGTCTGGCAACTTTTTCTGGATACAATAGTCTGTGAATAAAACATGAACATCACAGACATTCTAGTAACATAGTATCTTAGGTATCAACTAATTAATATGTAAATATAAAGAAACACCTATGGAAATATACTTAAGCTGTTACCAATACTACTTATGCAATATTCATGATTATTTTAAGGCCATTTATAACTTTGTGCCACTACTCTCCTCCCCTTTTTGTACACCCATTCCTACAGCTCTTTATGAATTAAGGTGGCTTACCTTACTGGCACTCTTTTTTTGCCACTCAGAGAATAACTTTACTCAGAAAATAAATCAGTGAAATCCTTATATTGAGATGGGTGTTTTAAGATCTGCCCAACTCAGCCCACACTGAAAAAGGAAATGGAACCACATGCAAAATTTTGATCCACATTCAGATTTCGCAGAATCATAGAACCATAGAATACCAGGTTGGAAGGGACTTCAAGGATCATCTGGTCCAACCTTTCTTGGCAAAAGCACGGTCTAGACAAAACAGCCCAGCACCCTGTCCAATGTCAGAGAAAAAAATAAAGTGTCCAATGTCAGGGAATCCACCACTTCCCTGGGGAGATTATTCCAGTAGCTGATTGGAACTCCCAAAGCCTGGAGTTCCTTGGCTCACAGTTTTCTCACTAATGCACAGAGCGTAGGATGATGACAGATATTTCTGATTCTGCCACAGATCTGCTGGGTGGACTTGAGCAAGCTTCTGCATCTGGATATAGTGGTAATGATACAAATAATCTTTGTAAACATTCACAGATCTTCCTGTGAAAAGAACAATAACACTACTGTGATGTGTTTTTAGTGTACAATAGAATATGTCATATAACAAATAATCTTTCATTACTTCCAATTTCTTTACTGAATAAAGTGGCTTATCCAGTTTGTCTCCAACAGCCTGGTGTAGGGCATGTGACAGGTAGAGAGAAGGAGAGAGGAGAGAGAATATGGACTGGTGCTTTGGGGCAACCAAAGGTGGGCAACAAAGCTTTGGGCCATGCTTACTAGACCTACTTTCAATAAACAGTCACTGCAGTGCGCCTCCACTGGCACTGTACATTTGAGTCAAAATTTAAAAATAATTTCAGCTGCTGCTCTTGAGAGCTGTCAAAATGAGAGCTACTGACATCCTGATCTTTAGCATGAACATGGACCTGTAGTACCTAACCATAAATGACACTAGAAACAAATACAGTTATATCTGCTAAATTGCTGCAGCTTATCTCTGCCACCTTTTCCTTCCACGTTCTAGGGGACGGAAAATGTACATAGTTCAATAAAATTCATTCCGATATGTCTGAATTCATTCTTGCCATGCCATTTGCTTTATACAGCACAAACAACAATCAGCCAACAATATGAAAAATGGGAGATATCATTCATCATGACCATCTTCAAAATCTGTTCTCACAACCTCCCTGCTCAACCCTATACTGATTCTTAAGTACCTCTCAAATTAAAAGTATTACATTTCACAAACTCTGATCATGCAGTCACATGGCATTCAGAAATGTACAGAGTAACTGTCCAAGACTGGAAACAGACTCAGGGATTCTCTCTCATGACAAAATGATGTGTGGGTTTCGTAGCTTAGTCACAGCTCTAACCCTGCAAAACAACTGCAGAAAGTAGGTGAAACATTAGAGCTATTTCTGTTATTACTAAAAGCATCAGACTCTTGAATGCCAATCTGCCATTTCAAAAAGGGTTGCTACGGGAGAGAGAGAGCAGAAGAACAAATTCAGGGTTTTTTGCTGGGGCTCTGGGATTCACTCCTGTATTGGTCTGTCTGCCAGTCTGCTGATCTCTGAGCTACTCTGCCTCCCACTGTGTCTGATATCAGGAGTGCCAGAGTGGCTGAGAGATCAATGGAGCAGCTGAGGGAGCCAGCTGGCAGGGGAAAGGAGCGATGGATTGTGAGGGATAAAGAAATAAAGAGGAAAAGAAAAAAGATTTGTTGAATTAAACAGTAATGAGGAAGGGACAGAGGAACTCACTAGCCCTTTCAGAAAGGCCACGTTAAGTCCTCCACAAAACCCAGGACCCTCTGGAGCATTCTAATCAGTTTAATGATGTAGATCCCCCCTTCCACCCCCTGCATGAGCTGAGCTGGTTTTTTGTCTCTTTATCAAAGGATGACTTTTCTAACAATGATATCATTCACAACGCATACATTGCTAGAGTTGAGGCAGCAGTGATCTGCTGAGATGATCATGGTCACAAAACACTTACAACTCTACTACAGAGCAGTCTGACATGATCCTCAATTTGGGAAAGAGAATCTCAGCTGCGTTAAGGAGAGGCAAGGTTTGCAGAAGAGAGGAACATACCTTACTAGACCAACTGCTGTATTTGGGGAAAAATGGGTAAGTTTTCAGGCATATAAGAATATCTTCACACCTGAAGCAGAAGCAGCAAACTTGAAGATAGATATAGACTGGAAACAACCCCTGTGATTTAACTTAAGCATGTTGATCTGTTAGCAATTTGAGAGAAACTGCTTGTTAGAAGCTGCAGAGTAGGATGCCAACAAGGAAGAGACCGATAAGGGAACTGGGCTCTATTGGACAGAGAGAAGAGTGGTACAATCACAGTTATGGAAGGGTGAGGAATAAGGAAAAGATGGGTTATGCAGAAAATGTTGATGCATCAGAATATACCGATACACATTTCATATTCTAAACTCCATATACTGAGTATACTCCCATTATCCCTGTCGAGTAGTTGATATGAGAGATGAACATTCATATGCCCATATTTACATCCCGCAGCTTGAAGACAGACAACTTTCAACATGTACATCCCTTCTGGGAAGGGAACACAGACATGGGCATCCAGTCCTGACAAAAATGCAGTGGCTCTACCCTCTGTAACATCTATTGATTCACTAGCTTAAAAGTACAGCTTTGATATCTAATGGCCCTGTAAAACTGTGGTTCTGCAGCTGTAACAATGCAGTTACTAGTTTATTTGGGTATATAACCCACATCCATTAGTCAGGTGAATGATCCTTGCTGCCAAAGAGCAATCATAGGAATCCCTTGAGTTTTCCCTAATGTTGGCACTCGTAGCAGAGCTGAGTAATATGAGGAACAAAGGCTTCTTGTGATGGCACATGCACCCATTCTTCCATTCCCTTTCCATTAACGAAAGGAAAGGAAATCAACTGTCCTATCATAGGCATCTGCTTAGGGGCAACATCTGAGCAGCAGAAAAGTTTTTAAAAATTGGAACCACCAAATTTCAATGACTCCATTCATATAATTGCTAGAAATCTGATGACTGACAACTTATATCACTGCAGGCAAGAAAAAGAAGAGCCTCAATGAGAAATACCTTTTTAGAATAAACTGGGATGAAAGCACTGAGGGAAGAGGAGGCAGACTTTATTACCATTAGAACCTTTGCTGAAAAAGCAAAGTGCAGGTGGGAGGGAGACTGTTCATTACTGGAAAAGACTAAAAAGCAAACAAACTTTATTTCTGTAATTTACAATTAATTTTAAGAAAGCTACGATAAAACTACTTGACGGGATTGTCACCAGGGGTTTTATGCAGCTGATCAGTCAACATATTTCCAAACAATCAATCCAAAGCAAATACAGTTTCAAAATACATCCATTAGTAGCACAGATTTCTGTAAAGTATAATATTTGAGCAATATGAAGAAACAACAAATGGAAGCAGAATTTAAATGAAGCAGTTGTAGTTTTGGTATGAGATGTGAAGTGACAGGCATTCCTACCAATATGCATAACATGGTCAAAAAAACATGGCAGGCTGCTTCAGGCTCTCCACTCCCGAATAGAGTAATATGTTAAATATCCTCTATATGAACATATATAACCCAAAAAGCAGCACAAACCCCTAATCGCACACAACATGTGAAGGAAACACCTATATTCATCTGCACTGTTTCACAGAATACTAAAGGCACAGAAAATATCCAGATTCCTGTAAAGCCTACACAATTGGAACTGAATATGCTCTTTTCTTCCTTATAAATTATAAGCAAAGCTTATTAAAATGGTCACAAAAATGTCTACATATAATATATTATCAGGTTGTTCACAAATGCAGTAAATCTGACTTTCTTCTTGCTTGAGTCGCACTAGGGTTCACCTCCATTGCATCTCAAGATGTGTTTAATATTCTGGCAGAATACAACCTCAATTGTCTCAGGATAGATGTTAGTGGAAATCCATGTGGTGAATATGAAAGCATAATGATTCAGACTTGATGCAAACAGAAAGATGAAGATGAGTGGTTCCCTTTGGCCACAGATTTGCAACTTTTTATGTAGAACTAAAAAGGTATTTCACAGACCATTATCCTAGACAGCACTTTTCCTGGATTTTCTAGCGCTTCCTTTCTAGAGGCTCATCAGTGATCTTATGGGCCAGTTTCACCTGTTTCATTGACCTAGTTCATCCCTGTGCTTCAAGAGCACTCCTGTGTATGTTGTTGGTAGGATACCACAGAGGGGGTAAGACAGAAGCAAATCCTGCCCCGTCTCCAGGCAAGGAAGTACAGTATCCACTGAATGGACAAAGGATGGCAAGTCTAAAATGGCTAAACCAGACCCAGTTGAACTGCTCTCTAAGCTCACTGTTTTGGGTAATTCAGGAAGTGGTGGCCCCACGTTAAGGCCAGCAAACGATAGCTGGAGAAGGGAGCTCTCCTTCAACAGTATTCCAAGCAACAGGAATTTAAGCAGCATTGCCACAAAAAAAACATTTAAAAATCATCATAAAATACTTTCCATGGGCTGAAGTTATCTAGCCCGTATGTCTTTTGATCTTTACATGAGAATTATAGAAGCAAACATACAAATCTCAGTGCTCTTCTGACACCTTTTTGGAGGCCTTTATGACACAACCCTCGAAGCTTTACTTCAAGGGCTCACAAGCTATTTGAAAGGATATTGCTACATGACATCTGGATTCTTATCTGCCTTTTTATCACTCAGCTAATTTACCTAATACTACAGTGAAAGAATTTCTTTGTTGAAGAAAATACCACATGAATATCATCCTGCTTTCTCCACCAGGTAAGACAGACATTGAGAGAGAAATTTTCTTCTCTGTCTGCCACCAGGATACCTTTAAATGGACATCTGTGCCTCAGCTTCCCTATCTGTGAAGGGTGAGGGTGTATTTGTTTCTCAGATTTTCCATCTGACAGCAGGAAACATGTAGCAGATTCAGTTCAGTTTCATTTTACATTTTTGGGTTCATTTGATCTCAAAGCTCAAAAATATCCAAAGCCACATGACATTTAATTTGGAATATGGTGTATGAAAGACTGCACAATACTCAATAGCAAAGTGATGCCAAGCAATTGTTTGTAATGAAGAAATAATAATGGTACACTACAGCTTTGTTCACTCTGAAAACAACAAAGAATGGCCATCAGCTTGCAAAACGGTGCTACAAGCAAAGTCAGTCTAATTTGCTAGGTCAGAAGAAGTGGGTGATTTTCAAACTCCTGCTTCCCTTGGTACCTAAGGAAAGAGATTAGAATGGGAAAAAACTACAAAACAATGGCTGAAATATATGAGACCTCAGAACAGCAGAAACTTCATTAATGAAAAAATCTGGATCTTCACTATTCTCTTCTGGGAGAATTAATCAGATGTTGCAGTTTCAGATTTATAGATTGCTGTGAAAATGGGTAATCTGAGGGGAAAGCCTCATAAAAACTTAACAGCAACACAGAGATAATCTGTGGGCTCACAGTGGCCATGTCAGGGCTAATTGAAATGTTTAAGAGCAGCACAGCTTCCAGGCTCCCTGTGATACATGCTGAAGACACGAATATAGACCATCTCTTTGTCTTGACTGGACATATTTTATCACTCTGTATCATGAGACTGTCACCTCAGACTTCTAATTGCTCAAACCTTTAGACACAGGGCACCTAATAATTGCAGTACCATGGCCAGCCTAATAATAAAGATAATTTACAGTTCAAAAGAAAAGGGTAATTTGTAATATGAATGGCTTTTTGTGTCCCTAAGCTCATTTCGGGACTTGAGGATCCATGCAGCAATAGCTACAGCCTTTTGCCTGAGCGAGTGACTTACTGCGCTGGTTTATTTAGCTATTTTGTTCCAGAGAAGCACAGAAGACAGTGGATTTAGGGGAAATCAATGGGGTGTTCAGCACCAAGCAGATTCGAAACTGTATCTTTATGAATTCTTCCTATACAAGGATGTCTCCTGCATAAATACAAAATATTTTAATTTTGTTTAATATTCACACCTGTAAGTGTTACTGAAGTGTACAAGACCAAATGGAAGCTTAAAGTTCATTCACAGGTAGGACAGTATTAAAGTCACAGTGATTATTTCTGAATTATATTTATGCAGAAAAACAGGAGTTAGTGAAAGCAAAACCAGTAACTTCTTGGAAGGAGAGGATCAAGGATTCCTGTCTTTATCAACACCAGGAAGAAACTGAAATGCCTGAGGAAACATTTTCTCTTGGCAGCTGCACACTCCAAAACACCTCTCCCACATGCAGGTCCTTTCTAAGCAGTCTACCCATGCTGCTCTGTCCCCTCCAATGGGCTGTGGGGCAGACCCACCAAGAGCCTCAAGTCAGTGTCCTGCTCTTCCCGTGGAGGAATTTTATCCTCCACAGCACCAGGCTCCTATTAAACAACCACATTTTTTCTTTGCTTTTTTATAGTTCTCTCAGTTTTAGATTCAGAGCCATGCCACAGCCTTAGACCACTCCTGACTTTGCCTTGCCACCCACATTGCAAGCATTACAAGAACAAAGCCTCTGTTACTGTAAAGCTTTAAGCCATGACAGTTTTAAAGAAAGTCACAGTGCACTCTGTGTAGAAGGATCTCTTTACTCCACAGTGAGAGCTTGCTTTTGGAAGAGACAAAGAGCAATTAGGATGCACATGTTTTCCTCACGGTGGCACAGCTCTGGACCTGATAACCAAAGGCACAGGAAGTCTGTCTCACCAACCGTTTCAGCCTCTCGTAACGTTTTTGCCATTTGCTTGGCATGTCTGATTGCTCTGAATGTATCAAATACACCCATTCATCTTGCAATAGTAAATGGGTCTTAAAAATCTTGTTGACAATCTTACCACCAAGCCCATGTGCAATTTAAACTATTAAAAAAAGAAAAAAGAAAAAAAAAGGAGAGCACAAGAAAGAAATAAAATGCTAACAGGGACCTTCCAAATGTGGTCACACTGACAGGACGGCACTGGAATCTGGGTTTGTTTTAAGCCTACATTGTTTAAAAGCAGCAGGGGACCAAAATGATGATGGCATCATACTGGCTGAAGGGAGGAACCTGAATTGAACTCTCAAGCCAAATTCTAATCTCAGATTTCAGTTTCTGTATTCCTCATTAAGAAACTCCCATGGACATCGATGGGACTCCAGCATGAAGATGGCTATGTGAACATAGCATGAGGATCAAAATCTGCTGTATGGGCACCACACATGGAAACACTACCCACAATTTTTCTCACCAGACGTCAAACATCTTGAGAGCACAAGTAAAGGAAAGCAACATTCATAAAATCAAAACCACAAATAATTAAATATTTAGTTTTCTAATCAAGTCAAGTTGTGTGTAAGCCCTTAAACAGCATTTACAAGCATTTGATTTGTTTTCTCCATTGACTATATAAAGAGTGCTCATGGGCTCACAAATCAGAACTTCTTGTTTGATTTGTTTTAACATGCTTGCCATGTCAGGTAGTTTTTCCTTATTTCTTGCTGTTCCTTTAGAATCTTGTAAACCAGGTCAATTTATTGAAATGTCAGCTTTTATAAATATTCCTATCCAGCCAAGCCTCTAACTTAACACATGCTATAATTACAGCACAGCCATTTATGGAAAGTAACTAAAAGTGGGATAGTCCTTCTTACTCACATTGAGAAATATCCTATTCCTTGACTCCTTGACTCAACATTTTTATTTCAGTTAATTTACTTTTGGAATTCATTCTGGAAAAAGTATTAGCAGTTGCAGAATCTGTCCCAAATCTTACTGCTTTGTCAATTAAGTCTCAATCTTTAAAATGGGCATTAAATATCTCCAGGATTGGACATTTTCTGTTGTGTTACTGAAACTTCTGCTTTGCCAACGTGAGGGTGGTCAGCTATAAGGTCACAGAGACAGAAGTAAATACAGTTTTTTTAGATGGAAATCTAAAAAAAAAAAAAAAAAGCAAAGCAAAACTTCTAGAAAAAGGCCACAACTTCCTAGGATTAGAGGCAACTTTAAATTAATCTCATCATCATTATTATTTGGTATTTTGCCAAAATGAAAAACCAATCTTTTATTTGGTTGCAGGCTCTTGGAAAAATTACATCTGAAAATAAAACAGTGAGCAAAACACCAACACAGAAGTGCAATCCTAGATAGCAGTCAGAAACAAGAAGCAGAAGTAGACATTACAAGAAAAAAAAAAAAGAAAACCCAAGTGTATATATTAGCAAGTTTAAGCAACATTTGAGTCCTTTCTACTGTAGCAGCATAGCTATTTGATACGTGTACTTTCAGTGTGGAACAATTTGCCCAGCATAGGAAAGTACTGAACTCTGTGCCTATTCTGGAACAAGAGATTTGTTTTAAAGATACCCTGGCTCAGTTGAGATAAAGATCAACTAGCATTTAATTTGAGTGAGTCTGCAACAGAATACACATTGCCCTATTTGAATCTCCTGTACCAGGACCATAGTTAGGTTACTATCTCCTCTTCTCACCCTCCCCATCTCTGCCCATCTCTGCCTGTAAATATTTGTGTTTGGAAAGACACGCTGAAAGTGATTTGCTTACACGGCAATGCACGAAATTCCCAATTGTCTATGGACAATAAGGTAGCTTGGGAATACACTAAACTTCCTTTTATTCACATTGTCGTTATTGACACTGTGAAACTGAAAAAGGACAAAAATAAATCAGCTATTGATATGAAATATCTGCAGCAAAGCTCTAGGCAAACAGATGTTTTTTGTTTAAAATTAGGGGCTTGCCTGAGACATGACTGGATTTCAAGTCAAACCAAGCTACTAAAACAAATCTTTTTTTCTTCTTGCCAGCAGACTCCTACAAATAACTATGTATAGAAACTGTTAATTGCCCTGTATTTTGGCTTGTAATGGAAATCCAGGTATATTCAAGCACTCTCAAATGATTAACATTTATTCTCTCTGTTTTGCCAAATATGAATATAATTGAAATCAAACTGGTTAAATTGAAACCTCTTATTCTAAAGAATTTGTAGCAGTCAACAAAAAAAGGAATAAAACCTCAAACCCCAACCAACCAGCAAAACTCAAACCCCACCACAACAGAAAACAAGACCAACCTAAAAGCAGGGAAAAAAAGCAGTATGTCCAGAATCCATGATACTAGTTATGTACAAGATAAATATGAATATTTCAAATACAGCAATTGAAATCGCTGGCCTAAACATTAGCAGCATTTTGTACTGTATAAAACCAAATGTTTTTTGTGAAAAGAATGTCTTGCTTGCTCCCATTTGGAAAGTGATTGTATTGGACATTAAAACTAACAGCTGCAGAACTGCAAGAATTGTGTCTCTTAAAGGACAAAGCATATGAATTGTCTACACTACCTTGGGAAATACATCATATGTAGACAGACAGGTGGATACAGGTAAGTACGTACACAAACATCCATCCATCTGCATCTTTGGTGGAGTTTGAAAAAGGCCTTTACACACGCTCTGAGGAAGCGCACCAAATGCTTTCAAACATTTTGACATAAATTGTTAAGAGTCCAGTAGGGCTTAAGAATAAAATTCAAGGGATGCCACAGTTTAGAGAAGACCTTATAATTATTAGGACGTCCTGCAGAAATTTCACCTGGTTACCGATTCACATCACAAATGAATGTAGAACATATTTCCTTTAAAAACCACAATTCTTTTTAAATACCTGGTCAGGTGCTACAGAAACCTACAGGAGAACACATTCTTCCAACTAGAGATGTTCATCACCAAAATCTATGCAATTTCTTCTAAATAAAAGAGCACTGGTCTTTATTTCTAAAGCATAGGTACATATTTATGGCTAAATCTTATGCAGCATTCACAAGTCACAACATGATGAAAAGGACACCAAACAGGAGCACAGAAAAGTCTTGTGTGAAAGGGAAAGCCATCAGATATGGAGCCTTCACTTGTTCAAGTTCAATATTACATAAAAGTTATATAGCATAGGCTACTGAACTCTGGTGCAGAAGTGCAAAATTGAGTGCAAATCAGGAAAGGAATGTTTGAGATACTTTTAATTGCTGCTTTTGCTGAATATTGAACTATTGAGAAAGTTATAAATATATTGCTGCAGATCAACTGGTAGGCACAGTGCAAAAGAGATATTCAAAGGTGTCTGACGAATGGTTCTATTTTATGACAGCAATTTTATTTTCTTTTATTTTACATATATTACAACCAAATTGTGAAATCTGTGAAGTGCTCTGGGATTTATTTCACCATGGGGAAACTGAAGCAAAACATGGAAATGTAGTATCCTTATCAAATGGCCCTCTTTGGATTATTTTTATATCTATTCCCACATCAGTTTGCTTCTATTCTTTGTCTTATTTTTCTGGCATCTCAGTTTTAAGAGGATGATTGGTTAATTTCTGAGAGAGAGGAGTGGTTCTTCGAGCACAAGGAACAGCTGGAAAGACAGATGTCATCTCTGTTACCATTTTGTTGCTGAAGAAAAATAAAACAAGATGGCAATTTCCACTGAATAGAAATTTTTAAGTTAATTCCAGCTGTGACCATGTGATCAGCATCTACTGTGTTTGGCCCTTCAGTCAAGCACATCTGGTGAAAATATTTCAGAGGTGTGGGGAGAAAGAGGGCAGTTTGTGTGGAGATTATGTTTTGTTTTAGCATGCATAATAGTTTGTTTTTCTGATAGATTTTTTAGAAAAGATTTGTGGGCAGATGATGGGAAGAACACTGAAAAAAAGAATGAGCACAGGGTAGGCACAAATAGGATTGAAATGACAGAGCAATTATGGAAGTCAAATTATAAGGGACTCGTTTAAAATTATTATGAGTTTTAACACAGAATGTTACTATTAAAATAAAAATATATGTATGGACAGACTCCCTTGGAAATCTTTGTCACACTGAGTTATAGCAACAGGAAGTAGACAACAGAAAATTATTTAATATCTAGATAGAAATGCTGCTATAATGTCACCTAAATAGTGAATATTACTGGCAAATTAAATATAGGTAAAATTTATTAAGAATATTAACTGCATATTAATGAAAGACATAGGATCAACAGAACGAGGTCAGGTTTTGCACTTTACTATCTAAAGCTACCTACATCATATGCAATTCAATATTTAGCCTTTCTTACAACCACACTAAACAAATCAACTTCTCCTGACTTCCACCCACAACTGTGCTGAACCGTCCACCTACCTGTCCCATTCTAAGTACATCTATCAGCTACAACTGATTAGGAGACTGGGTCTCTTGTCCTGTACCTGGTAGCTTTGGAGACATAACTGTGCTCTGGAGAAGCTCCTCTAATCTCTGCTGTGCTTGCAGAACCAGTGACTACAGGAGTGTGCCTTGGTGCTTAACATTAGGCATTTAAGTCTAGCCTTGGATTTATGCTTATCAGAGAACAACTGTTTCAAAGTCTAACCTTCTTCTGCTAGGGAATAAGGATTTCCAGAAAGTTTTATTAGTGGGTGAGAATGTAAAAAACCACAACTTCTACTCTTTCCACAAGCCAGGATGCATGAAGTTAAAGTGCACAAATCGAGAAGAACTGCTCTGTGTTGATAAATACCTTCTAATGACTGACTGCTCACTGCTAATCAAAGAACTGAGGTGCTCCCACGCGCACAGGATTTGTGCAATTCCTTCTTCACAAGTTCTCATTCACTATCTGATATACGAAACTCTAATAAGAGATCTTTTAAAGAGCTAAATCTATGACCCAACATCTGGGCTGTGGCTCATTGCTTTAAAAGTGATCAATGCAAAGCAACCATCTGGAGCTGAGGAGTCACTCATTCACTATATTAGAACAAGTAGTTTCAGGCTACTTTGCCACAGTTAATTTTTACATCTGCCTATTATTGCAGAAAAACATACAATTCTCCAGCTGCTGATAGGCTGGTAAAGCTCGGCAAAGCCTAACTGTGTTTTAAGCACTGCAACTTAGTGCAATTATTTGAAAATAAACAATCTGCTCTGTCAATAAAACATTATTTAGGTTACATTTTTCATACATCACACAACCAGGCTTCAGGGCTTCTTTTGTGAAAACTAACATTCTGTTGCTACTGTCTGTGTTACAAACAGCAAACAAATGGATCACACAAAACTAGCCTTAAAAGGATTATAATCTCTCTCCTATCTAGAAGGTACACAGGAATTACTGTTCGCCTCTATAACAGCATTCAGTGACAGTAGATAGTTAGTGTTCCTTCCATTCTTTACAGGACCAGAGAGAAGCACAGAAGCAGGATTTAAAAAACATTAGCAGAAGTTCTATCAGGGAACCTCTTTTGAAGTACGTATGATCGTAGAGACTTGAACACACTTTACATTTGACTTTGTTTTGGTAAAATATCAAACAGCATGATGTTGCTAAAGGTAATTTTGAATATTACAAAACTGTTCCTATTGAAAGTCACATCCTACTGTTCTGCCTCCAACTATGTGAATTACTGATTTTCCCATTAGTTGTTGGTCAAGAGAAATGAAAGTCACTTCTGTTTTCTTGGCAAAATAAAAAAACTTAAAAAGAAAAATCACAGATATATGAAATCATGAACTCATGTTTTTTATGTTAGCAAAGAAATTTATAATTTAAAAAATAAAATTTGCCTCTTCTTTGTTGTTTTGTAACTCTTGTTTTCAAATGGAAATGTGTCATTCGTTATTTCAGACCTTGCAGAATTTACAAAAAGTTTCAGTTACACTTTTGGATTTTTCTTTTTGGCTCAACCTTCTAAAGCTTTGCATGGCATCTCAATATTGAGGGCAAGGTAAATTTTCAGATATTCAGTCCACTGAAACCAGTTGTGGTGAATAAAGTGTTCCTCTGAACTACTTCACATAGCTCTCTCCACAACATACAATGTATCCAGCGCGTCTATGCTCAGATTTTCCACTGTTAGACTGTATTTCAGAGATCAATTCCAATTTTGCAAATCACCACTCTTACTTGTCCAAGGTACTGTTTAGGAACCAGGCTATATATAACATTTTGTCAGTCTAGACACATTGTTCCTCTCAAGGAGAATAGCTATCTTTTTAATAACTATTTTAATTCATGTCTTCTAGGACTTCTGATTGTGTTATATGCAAGTCCAGGAAATACTTCATAAAAAGCACCATCTCTTCCAACCAAAGAGTATAGTGAGGCCAGAAAAATGCTGTAGTAAATGGAATGACCAAGACGACAATTGTGTACTTTTTATATGAAGCTTATAGCTAATGGCAGTAGCAATTGCCTCAAAATCTTGTAAAATAGGATTACAGTCAGGAGTCTTGTTTGGAGTGTGACTTTAATTTACTATATACAGGAGTACCAGTGGCAAATGATACTTCTAGAATTTAAATAAAAGCTGTGCTCTAAAATGTTAATACACTTCAAAGATGAGGTGGTTTTATCAAAGAGAACGGAGACAAGTAGAAATAAAGGGGTTCAGGGTGCCCTGAAGGGCAAAGAACATATATGCAAAACTTGCATTTTCAGAAAACTGGCATTCAAACATGGACAGCACTGTCAATCTACAAATGAGTAGTTATTAGTGCATACGTAAAACAGCATTGTATGTGCAGGTACATTAGAGAATTACAGGTAAAATTTATACTTTGTTAGAACCTACAATTCCAGTGCAGGTCAGCGCACAACACCACCAGAGGTGAAATAAACCAGCCTTGTTTGATGTAATCCAACAAGTCACTACCAGATCTCCAAGTACACTCCAGCCCCCCCTGTGTCCAGGACCAGCACTCTCTCTCATGGGCCACACCACCACCTGGCAATTCTTTGCTGAAGTGCTTTTGTACAGATGTTCCCATGGCTGGAATGCTTGGGTTTTCGCCCCTTTTGTTCTGCCCTCTAGAGCTTTGCATGGCATCTCAATACTGTGTGTCAAATTTTTCTCTCTTGTTTTTTATTCATTCCAGATTGCACTGAGACACAGGACGGAAATGCAATCAGGAGATTCTGTTCCTCTATTTGAATAGGAAAACTTTGGAAAACTTTACATCTTAAGACAGTCTGTGAGAAAGGAATGAAGCATTTGGGTCCCCTTCTGCAGTACAAGGTTTGGGATGGAAATTTAAGAAACTCTCTACATGCATGTAGAATTTTTATGCAATAGTCAATTATGCCAAACATATATTGCAAAGACAGAATTTAACTACATCTCCCCAGTCCTCAGTCTGACTCTCAGTCCTCTGGTACAATCCTGTTTGTAAAGAATTAGAGAAATGTGGGCAGCCTAAAAATAAATACATACTATGTTTTCAGCATGGGCACCACACTCAAGCTAAAGGAGGATGCTCTGCAGTGCATCCTACTTGCTAGAGCAAAGGCAAGAATCTTTTTGCAAATATTTGCAGATACTTGAAGAATGACTTTTTAAATATAGTTGTGTCTTGAATGAGTCCTAATGACTGATGGAGCAAATGCCTTCAATATTGCTATCAATATGCAAATACTTTTAATATTGCTATCAATGCAATCCGTAATCTGTTTAGTATATCAAAGCACATGAGCCCTGTTCACAATGTACCAACTTGGCTTCACCTCAGTTAGTAGCATTCTTAGGGTAAACTAAGTAATAATATGTTTCCCACATATAAAAGTCAATATAAACTGATAGAAAGAGATAGCTTTTAATCTGGTTTCTTTGCTTCTTTCTCTGTTATTTATTAATTGCCACCAGTGAAGGTGGTACCTACATTGAAGGGAATGTAATGCCGGAACTTAAGCTCTCAACTAGAACTTAAATACTAGCATCAATGATGTGTCTGTGATAGTTCAGTATTGCTAGTGACACTCTTATAGCACTTTTATATTCAGCTCAACGTCCTCACTTCACACAAGCAATATCAATCATTAAAAGCCAATTTCCAGCCTGCCTCTGGTATACCTTATATGTATTATGCAGAAGCATGGTGGAACTTGTATTTGCAAGCATGGGGAGTGCCAGAGGGAACCTGAGGCCTTGATTCCCCGTAGCAGCAGCCAGCAAAAGCTGGTCTAGGATATTTTGAAGGGTATTAAACTGTTTTAAACATGACATAAGGACCTTGGGTGGAACTGTAATTCCACCAATTACCAATCTGTATGCTTACAGCAAAATCTTGGTGAAAACAGAACAGGTAAGGTTCCAGTCATGCCACCCGTTGTAACAACACCACTTTGCTGAAAATAGGGCAAGAATTAGATGCAAGAAAATGGAACTGTTATCACCAACAGGAAATTGCATAAACATCACAGACAGGATCTTTCCGAAGAGATGGCACAGACACAGCCGAGGAATGTACTTGCTACTTATCAAGACAGTGGCAAAAAATCAAAATTATTATGCATCTCTCAATCACTTTTCCCCTTTTCCCTCTGTCATTGAGTAGCATATAACTGTTAGGATATTGCTTTACAGTTAAGGAATTTAAACTCAGGAAACTCTCACAAAGTCAGCTCATTTCAATATCTCCAGCAATGCTGATGCAACAAGATCATTGCTAACATGTGTGGGAAAGGGTCACAATCACCCTGTCAGCTAATGCCTCCAGAACCAATTGTAGAAGTAACACTTACAATTCACTCATCCATGCGTATCTGTGCAAAGAGCTACAGAATAGTCTTGTAAAACTTTGCCATGAAAAATAAATCTTTCTAGACTGTAACATGCCAACTTCTACCTCGGTTAATTGTTATTACTTTTCAGGGAATTCACCAGGACATCATAGAAATGGAAAGTATGGAAGGAAATTACATAAATTGAAATACCTTCCTGACTTAATGTATTTAAGATTACCAATAATTAACATATTTCAAAAATTCACAAAACAAATAATTATTTTCCATGAAAACGTGCATGACTGTACAACTGCCCGGGTAGGCAGCTAAAAAAAATAGCTGACAAAAGAAGAGGCGTATGGAAATCAAACAAGGACGTAAGTTTTTATTAATTCCAAACAGGATTCTTCTCTAGGGTAGTTCACAGCCAGACTTCCATTTTTGTGCTTGGGCTTCTCAGTAAATTCATCGTTATCCTAATGTTTAAGAATCTCCTACAAGTCATCCTGATTCATAGTACAGAATCATCCTTCCCTTCTTCACATTTTTATACTGTATTTAAAGGGACCCTGGCATGTTCTCTGGCAGGTCTTAACCTCTGCAACACAAAATCTTCCCTGAAGTGACCTCAATCCAGATCTCAGGATACATCAGGTCACATCACCTGCACAAATTTGCCATCTTATGGAGATAGCAAAACTGAGGACTAACTCTACCCATATTCTTTCTGATTTCTTGTCAGTAGTTCTTGTACCAGCTGTGCTGGGATGAAGTGATCTGCAGAGCAGCAACATGGCAGAAAAGTTGATCAGGGTCCAGGGGAATTTTAATCCAGGAAAAGTTCAGGTAAAGGAAAGAAAGAATTGCTTTATTTGGTAAGTAAATTAAAATTAAAGACAAACCCAGTTTTGGTATGTATTTGTTCATATCTGCATTAAAAAAGCTGGCTGTGGTATCTACTCTACCTCATTTATTGATCTGATTATAAGAGCACAAAGGTGCTATACAGTTTCCTACACCGTCCACAGTTATCCCATCAGGCCCAACACTCGAGAAAGATCACAAAGTAGTTCATCATCCCTAGCAGGAGAAGTTCCATACACGATTTCATTACAAGCACAGGAGAAAACATACGGAAACAATATAATGGAAAATATTAAAAAAAAAAAAAATTAAAACCCCTAAAAGAAAAAAATACACTGAGCACAAAACGACTTCCCTAACTGTACTGTGCTTTTGAATCACACCAAACGCTGGCATGGTGCCTCCTTGGGGGTGGCAGTTTGCCAGAATATTGCCATGGGCAGCTAATAATTGCCCACACACAATGGGCAACAAAGATTAAGCCCAAATATTTGAAGGTTTGCTTTAAAAATATTTTTACCATATTTAAGAAATAAAGCAGGATTTTATTCTTTCATATTGAAGCCATTAAGCCAATTTCTTCAACATTAAAACATTCTTGATTTCCACAAGCCACCACTACAACTGTTTCCCTTCCCGGGTGTCCTGCCATAGTGCATGTGCACACTTGTGCAAGGCTGTAAGTCTAGAGAATTCCTCTAAGTCACTCAAGTCCTGTGCCAGGTGTTTGTAAGGATTAACCTTGCAAGGACTTAAACAGATTGGGGGTTTCTACAAATTGCTTTCAAATCCAGTTCTTAGACTGGATGATAACTGATATTACTGGATAGAGTTAAAGAAAAGCCTCTCTCACATATTCATTTTTGACTATTTCAGCACTGTCGTTTCCTGTTTCATGCTGGAGCCAAGGGGTTAAGAGAAGTGACAGTTTTTATGATGTAATGATACAGAAAGACTTCTTTTCTTAAGGAAAGCAGGCAGAGGTTATATTTTCCTAACATTACCATGAAAGATTTGGTTGTAGTGAAAAGCTTGATTTGTTCTTTTCTATCAGTAATTGATAAGGTCATGGAAAATGTGATACAAGACAGAGATTTGGGAAATTTTGTTTTAATACTGTGGGCTGAAAATTCTTCTGTCTAACAGTACATGTTCCCTCTGGATTAAGTAACCTTTGCAAGTTTTCCACAAACTGATTCTGCTGAATAGAAATTGATTAATGAGCTCAGACGCTGAAATTGTCACTAGAAAATAGCCATTGAGATTCTAGTCAGCAATCACTAGCTCCAGGGTCAAGGAAGACCATGGGCCGACTTAGCTGAAAAGAGAGCAGCCTTCATTTGTCTTCTCACTAACTTCATTTTAACTGTGCCTGGTGGCGTTGGGTGCAGCCAGGAGTCTGCCACCACTTTTTTGATAAACCCATGTACTGAGGGCTTCTTAGCTAAGCTATAAAAATTCCTTCAAGGCTATAATTTCACTGGCCTGAATCTCCACTGCCTCAAGGCTTCTGAAGTTATTTACACCTGTGTGAAATTAGAGAAAAGTTGGAATCAAACAGAGTCTATCACTCCATGCATTAGGGGCATCATCTATGATGTTACCTCTAAAGATTCCTACTATCACTGTTGCCAGTTTCTTTTGAAAATATATGCTGTAGTAGCATCGAGCTTACTTAAGAGGGTTCACTTCACTTTCACTTTCACTCTGCTTCACAGACAGCAATATAATTAGTCATGTTTAAGCCCTTCATATACATAAGACTCCAAAGAGCTTTCTGTGGACAATGTTCAACTCCCCCCCACCCCACTCCCTTCAGAAGTTTGTATCTGCTGGCCTGAGAGAGTGATTGCAGTCAAATCTATCCTCCAGCCTCTTTCAGGATGTGTCATGTTCAACAGATATGAAAGGACATAAAGAAGGGGGAATCAATTCTCTTGCTGGCACGATGCCCCTTATTTGGTGCTGTGGAATAAGAAGGATGTGAGAAAAATAGGAACAGGAAAGGAGAAAAAAGCTGTAGAGAGGGCAGACTGTCAGCGTATGTAGATAAGTATCACACAGAAAGGTTGGAGAGATAATAGTCTTGAAAACTGAAATCTTCTCTGTGCCCAGACACAGTCAAAAATTTTAATTATTGTGAAGAGGGAGAAGATATTACTAAGTTTTCTCCATGACAGAATGTAACAAGGGTACTTTCCTACTAGATTATTATTCTACTGCTAGGAAGACCTGTAGCCACCCATGAGATAGCATCCGATAGCCATCCTATCTCAATTGAAAACACCATCTTTACCAGGGGAGTTTGAATTGTCAATCCTTGAACTCTGACATTTTCACTTGAACAGGACATTGAAGAGGAATTTGAAATTCCAATCTGAAACCCTTTACTTTGTCCTCTTTACCATGGATTTGCTTATTGACGCTAAAAAAAATAATCAGAGACTAAAACATTTACACCCTATTTCTAACCTGTTCTTGCCAACTATTTTCCTGATATGTAATTTATTCTCATTCTTGGTTGATATTAGAAATTCATAGATTTTGGAGATACTATTGGCTAGTAATTGTCATGTCATTTCCTTTGTTCATCCAATGACTTTGCATCTGAAAGTTATCATCACTTTGCTTTTAATTTTTATAGCTTGAATAAATTAGTGGATTAATGTTTTTGATAAATCAAACAATCAACTATGGACAAAATTATCATCTACACATACAACACAGAAAATTTAAGTTCCATGAGAGTCACACTCATTTTAAATTCAGTTTAATGTAAAGATATTGTTGTTCATTAGAGTTCTAAAAATAGATCAATGGTAGTTCTAGTAATAACTATGGATATTGGAAATCATGTAAAAGTTGTATCATGTCATCATCACATTTTATAATACATGTTGGATTTCTAGAAAGACAGAAACTTGTGAATAGTTAATGAAACAGTTCATGTTTTACCAACTAATTTTAAATTCATTTTTTCTGGTAGTTATTCCATCAGAAAGCAGAGATCTCTTATCTCTGGGGTTAGTGTATTTTTTTTCCTGTGAGATCTTAATACATTGATCCAGTTTCGATTCTTCTACCGTCCTTTAAAAACAATACACTTTTTGATTATTCAACAGCTCTACAGTTTTAAACATCGAAAAGATTAGTCCTGGTTTTTTTTTATTCAGACTTCCTATTCTCATTCTCTACTTCCTTGATGATTTCCTTCTTCCTATTATGTGCTTCTTGGATAGATGCAGTCTCTAGGGCCTTCTTTGGCAGAAGTAATACACCTTGGAAGTTATTTTATGATATGAACATTGCTGAATCCCTGAGGTGTATTTTGTTCATTGAGCTAGGGAGATGATGGTCTTATATTTTAAAGTTAGAAGGTTCCCAGCATTCACATATCTCTGATGTAACCTGCAGCAAGATATTTAACCTTACCAGGTTTCTGTTTCCCACTTGCAAGACGGGTATCAGGAATTTCTTAGGATATTGTGATGAAAAATTGTTGCTTGTGCATGGAGTATGGTGCAGAAATCCTGTACACTAAGATTGGTGACATTAGTCCCAGTTCTGAAAACCCTATGCCCATGGGCAGCACAGTACCTGACCTACTGATTTCTGTATTTCTATACAAATACCTATATTTCTAAATCTGTTCTGCGTTTTTGAAAATGTTGCCCTTACTGTTCCACAACCACTTCATTTGCAGTTCTGATTTGAACTGCACTGCAAATCAGGTTGCCTTTAAAAACTAGCAGTACATCGTACCAAACATCTCAAGTGAAATGAATTGTATTCAACACATGCTAGCATATCTTTGTGGCTTTTTCTAGTTAGCCACAAAAGCAAAAACAGCCAATTAACTAAAATTATTTTTTACATAAAAAGAACTTCAGACACTAAATTGCTAGGTATTAATAAAGTATATGCACACATTCAGAATTTATTCCAATGCATACCCCAATTTTTTTCTCTGATGCCCTCATTGCAACAATAATTGAGGTATAATAAATTCTAACAGTATCTTGCATCTGAGAAAAGCAGCATTGACAGACACACAGGTTTTGCTGCCTAGAAATAGAATATTTCTAGTTATAATGATAGCCAGACAAAAAGCATACGGGCCTGAGTAGCTTCTTTGGGATTATTTTCATTAGATGTCATAAGGTCCCTGGGTACTTGTACAATCAGTAACACTTCACAGAGCCTTCACGTCTAACAAATAATTAGCTAAAATTGAACCAGAGATTTCTTACATGCATGTCATAGGTTTGATATGAATAATGAGGGAAAAGGTTAACAGAGGGTCATAGACAGTTCCCTATCTTCCAGCTTATTTATTCAGTGAAATGAGAAATTGATCACATTATTTCTTATAGAAGAACCTGATTCATTACAATCAGCTCTGAATTGGCAGTTTTTGCTTAAGGCAATTTCAGAACATTACTTATGCTTAAAGAGTTACTGGTAAGGTCATTTTACAACTTGTAATCACCTCTCTGACCCCTTCATGACCATGGTCTCAAAAGCTGAAGCATATGTGAAAACTGATAAAAGCATACATGTGAACAGAAAACTAATAGTTAAACAAGAGGAGCTGAACAAACAAAACCACATAATTGAAGTATGGATGACCACATTCAGGTGTACTAGAAAATATCGAGAACACATTATCTCTTGCACATCATAAATGCACATTGAGTCATCCCTAATTTGGCAAGATATCTATTGGAGGGAAAATTAATCTGATATTGCATGCAGCATTAACCAGTGAAGGGCAAGAAAAAGGAAAGGAAATGGAGACAACTACAGGTAAGGATCTGGAGTTGGAGGTGATACTGTGGGGGCTAGAGGGACAGAAAAGGCTAGTTTTTTCCCCTAAGAGTGGCAATGGTCACTACTCCCTCTTCAACTGACCCAAACTTCCTTAGCACCATGAACCAAGCTCTTTTTATTCTACAGAAGGTTTATAACAACTTTCCAGAACTGCTCACATCACAGGACAAGCAATGTGCCCTCTCAGGTGCTCCATGTCTTGGAGAACACTTTTACCAACATTTCCTCTTGCTACACCAGTATCACTCCAACCAGGCTGCCTTTTCCAGACAGAATGAGGAACTGCAATCCTTGCAGGGCCAGAATCAATTCCTTCCCAATTATGGAGACACACTGGGTGAAGCTAGGCTGAAACCTGCAGTGCTTGAGAACCAGCGTCATACAGACATTGCAGAGTGCAGCTGCTGCTGGGCTCCAGATTAGATGGCAGATATTCACTGAAAGTATAAGCTCCTCTTTAAATTAATGGAAATTATTTAATTATTTTTGCAAAATTAAGCCCAAAATTCAGGTTATGGACCCCATTTTGTGTTAAAAGAAAAATAGTAGGAAAATTGTAGTAAGTGTTTGAGAACAGAGAGGAAAAAATAGCAGTACAGAACTTTGGCTGATTTATGACAAAAGTGTGTAAATTACTATAGAATTAACTGCTTAGCATATGACATTCATTAGAACAGTTATTGAAGAGCAACAAGTACAAAACAAAGAAACATTACATGTATATTTCAGTTGGAATAACTTCTCAATTATGCCTGTTAGCTACAGTGTCAAAAAAGGCTTTCTTGCCACTTCAACACACAACAAAGTGGTGCTTTAAAAATAATTCTGGTTGATAACTGAACTAGGATATGTTCAAGTATAAACTACAATACAAAATATAATCTACAGAGTACTTTTTTTAAGCACTGGAATTTCATATACTTGAGAGGCTAATGTTCAGATCTGCAAAAGGATTTAGGCATGTAAAATGAGATTAAGAGGACTTTTTTAAGCTTCTACACCCACTTCAAACTTCTTCCTGATCGCACAGATGCTAGAAGTCTGTAATTGCTTATATGTCACTTAATAAAGTTTACCAAGTGCTTAATAGTCTGTTTTGCACTTGCTGAATACAGCCTTTACACCAGCAGAAGGAAGCAGTTTGAGATTATCTAGCAGCTCAAACTGACATGATCAACAAGGCAGCAGATATCTTCTTATGTCCCCTAAGAACCAATGCTTCCAAAGCACATCAGTCTGGTAGGTGTTATCAGAACATGTCCAATGTATATCCACAGGAGAAAGGTGTGATCAAAGAGGAAGACATCTCAATTTTTATTCCATAGGTTAATGAACACATGCTCAAAACCTTTCTTAATCTGAGAGAATCCAAAAAAGTTTCTTGTCTTCCAAGAGTTTACTAATCACGTATCCACAGGCTGTGAAGACCTAAGAAGGTACACTGAGCCAGTGGAGAGGAGGAATCCATGAGTCACAGGAATAGAGAAAGGATCAAATGACAAACAGCATTCTCCAGCCCAGTGATTCATCTGGAAGAGTTATGGATTCAGGTGCTTGTGCTACTTGTTTGGGATTCTGTGTCTCAGTTTGGTCACAGTTGTAGATGGAGTAAGAATAAGGCGCTTTATTCTGTTTAATTCAGCATTGTGGATTTTGCTTATGGAACAAGGTACCTAAATTTGAAGCATAGTGGTTTCAGCAATTCCTCTGGAGATTTTGTCCTAGATTCCTTAAGTTCATCAAATAACCAAAAAAAAAAAAAAATTAAAAGCATATCTCCATGTTGTCTTCTTGAATGTGTGGTTCACTGAAGCTCACTTAAACTGGACACAAATGCATAAGAACAAATTTTATACATTTTGTCAGCATCTTCTTTGAAGGTGGCCTAAATGGTCTTATAAGAGTTTCCACCTTCCTTTAATTTGATTTTCTGATGCTTCCAATAGTTTAAGAGAGAGGAAAAGCACACCTGAAAATGAACAACGTGTAGCATGTTCTCAACTGCAGTTTTGGTATCTGCTTTAAATAAAGGTATTGCTTAGTGATGAAAAAGCTATTGGCAACAAAGTTGTAGAAATGTAGGTTACTTCTAAAACTGCCCTAAAAATTGCAGGTAAGAGTGGTTTAAAACAGGCCTGTAACAATCATGTAAGTCAATTACTGATAGCTGTATAGGTGAACATTGTAGTATGCCCACTAGCAAATGGACTCACACCTACAGCTTCCTTATCTTCAGGATGCTTAATTTACTGAGATTTGTCCAACATTCACAAGGAATGAGAATTAAGTGGTTGAAAAGGAAATAGGAAATATCCAGTTTAAAAAAACAGCTAAGAATCTCATGGAAATGTGTATATTTCACTAATAAAACTACTTCAAACCTGTTTGTGAATATATTTTATCCCACTTTCTTGGCACATGATTACCCTTTCTGGCCTATTTATGTGAAGTATGTGAGTAAAAGGTTAACAGCAGCAAACCCAAGTATCAGCTACATATTTCATACACTCCTTTTGAACACATCTAACGCTATCTCTATTCCTCACAGCTATTCCATTTTGTACCAAGTAAAAGATTAGTGGAGGAAGAACTATCCCCTTCTTTCCAGTTTCTAAAATTGTCACCCTTACACAATTTCATTTAAGACAACGATTTTGACATAGTTTCTTCCCCTTCATTAGGTCTTGTCATATTGCTAGGCTGTTGTTTATGTTCTTTCGCACAGCACTTGTGTAGATATAAACCACCTTTTGTATGACTGTGCAGCAGCTTTGGCTCTGGACAAAGCTTTTCTTGCAACAGGCTTTCCATTTCTTCACAGGCAGGATGGGGCAGTCCAGCTGCCATAGACACACGGGAGCAAAACAGGGCTCTTTTTTTATCCCCACCCCTTTTCCAGAGCTTCGACTTTGTCAGCACGCTGGATTTACAATTTATATCTGCTAGGACATACAGTATTTAAAACAACTAGGCATTTTGCAACAATTCTAAAAGCCAGTCACTTTTTTTACCCTGGCTAGCACAAAAAATATGTTGATCTAAACAAAATAGCACATACATACACAGCCCCTTCCCAGCCTCAGAATCTCACAGGTGCTCTTACTTCTGTACCATCAGCTGCAACAGAAGGCTAAAGAATAGGGAAAACATTCCTGATGGAAAAGTGTGCTCAGTTCCTTTCATAACTCACTACACCTTTGTAAGTCCTTTCAATTCTGCTCCTACTTAAACTCAACAGTTTTGAGGATTTGGCAAAGCATTAAGACCTGATCTATTTTTTCTCCTGTTGGAAATTTTCTGGTTGGTAAAGTCAAGTTTCCTATTGTGAAGGAAAACTTTTTTTTTTTTAAATGGGATGTTTTAAGATGCTCCTACATGACCAAGAGCTATCAAAATTCAGCAACAATATTTTATGCTTGGCATAGAAACAGCCCTGAAAAACGTCACTGACATACAGAGCACATTCACCATTGTGACAATCTCCTAATCTTTGTGAATTATGGGATCTCAACCAGAATTCAGAAACTGTACATAGACTGAATCTCCAGACTGTCAGAAATACATATAAGTAGTATCTAACTTTATCTTGCAAAGGTCCTTATCTGTTACGAATTACAGTACGTTGCCTCACAGCTCTATTACAGCAATCAGAATTGTTTCATTATTTCAGATCATTGAATACTACAGCTTATATGACACTCAGGAGGCCTTTTTCAGGAAAAACAAAAGATAATTCCTGTCATAGGTAGCTTATTATCCCTGCCCTTATATCGCTAAGTTGCAGTAGTGGCTAGAAATGTTTCACCTGCATGTACTTTTCCTTGCACGATCAAAGTTCAGTCCTGCAAAAGCTTAAATAATTAATAACTTTGGAAATGTTATTCACTCAGATGTTAAAAGCTGAGCAACATCTAAGGAGATGACATAAGGACCATGAATCAGCCTTGTGAAAAAGAAAAGCATTTCTCCCCTTTGGAACCATCTTCTCTAATCAATAGCTGTCTTGGGCCCAAAAGTGAGTAAACGATTTAATTTTAACAAAATATGAATGTCAACAAGTCAACAGCTAAAGTATCATTTCTCTGTTTAAAGGCAGAATTAGAATCTGCTTGCATATTCAATCAAATATGTCTTTGCAAAACTTGCAAAATTTTGTGGAGTCAGGAGTTCCACATTTTATTCATTGCTTCCAGGATGGACTCTCTTATCAGGGAGATAAAATCATGAAAGTGAAAAGTGAGCATTCTACCTAATAACTTAAATTTAAAAATAAGTGATATTATAGAAACCTATTTTGTGAAAATAAAGGATTTCTGCTCAAATGCAGAATGAAAACATTTGAAGCTTTGAAGATCTCAGAAAACATAATAATGATTTTCCAGGCTAACTGTAGACGGATCTAGCCCATGGTAAATTGTACATCCAGCTACAAACATCAGAGGCCTAAAAAAATAGTTAACATCCTATTTCTGCAGCAACAGTATTATATCCTTTCTTCAAAGGTTCCTAAATCCCTATAATAAATTGAAGATATTTCATTTTCGACACTAGCAGATTCCATAATGAGTTAAGCCTCTTTACAGTTTATTTTAATAAAGCACAGCTTTCTAAATATACAGAGGCTATAAAACATGCAGGTTGCAGCAATAATATGTTTAGTAGCCTTGCTTGATAAAGTGGAAATGTTTGCATGTTTCAAATTACGAGCAATTTAAAGTAGGAAGTAAGCAAACTAGCTCTTGTGTTATGAAGCTTGACATTGTTAAGCCTTAAGAGAACACATACTTCAAAGTCATACAGACTGAAATATGCCCTGTAAGCTTAGCAAGAGGAGCAATGCCATAATGATGTACTGCCCAAAAATCACCACAAACTTCCATTTCAGCATGAAGTCGCCTAGCTGTAAATTTCAAAAATTTACTGCTGGTCCTATTTTTAAAATTAATTCATTATTCATTTTCTTATGAAAAGATTAGTGCATACAAAAAACACAAGAAAGCTTTCCTTTGGATATCAACTAAGAAAAGTAATCACTGTAAATTATAAATAGTAAAAAATGTACCAGCATTTTAAATTAACTGACAGAGTCAGAAATATCACTTGATAACAAATCTTTCAAAAATATTAAGGTAAATTACTACTCTTTTCCTCTGCATCAACATAAATGTGGAGACTCTTTTTTCTCTTCCATGAATTTGGTATTAACTCTGCAAACATTCACACCTGTGTATTTTCTGCCCATAAATAGCAGAATTAAAGTGAATGATACTACCTACAAACCTAAATGTAATCATTCCTAATTCTTCACATAACTGTAGTTAGAATTCAATTAATTAAATTATTGTATATATGAAATAAAATGTTAAGAATCAACTAGAAACACAACAGAAATTTAAAAATCTCAACCTAAGCAGCCTCTGATTTGTCTTTCAAATCAGTCTGGAATATCATGACTTTTCAAATCTATAGCTACTTTATTTCAGAATATAACTGATTTAGAGATGCAGCCACATTCACTTGCAAAGAATTATTCTCAAAGAGGGCTGTAGTATGAAACATGAGCACAAATCCACAACTAGAGTTGTTACATGCATAAATGCTTATAAAAAGAAATGTCATTCATCAGTTCAGCTAATAAACTGACAGCAAATAAGATATCTACAGGCAGATCAAAAGTGTAAATGTGTATCTAAAGACTTTCTGAAAACAGGTAACTTACTGAGAATCATTGCTTATTTTGTGTCCATTACAATGCAGATGTAGCTCTCACTTTTGTATAAGGGTTCTAAAAATCTTCACTTTAAAAGTAGTTTCAATTTGTAGATATAAATATTATGATGCCATATATGAAAAACTATTTACCTTATTGCAAATTCATCCCATTTCTTGAATTTCAGTCTGCTCATTTCTGACTGTGAGCTGATGAATTTCAGTCTGCTCATTTCTGACTGTGAGCTTTAATGAACCTTCTTATTTTTCCTTTGTTCCTTTAGTACTCATTTAGATGAAACTCACTGTCTGATAGAAATCTTTATCACACAGCACACTGAATATTATATGTAAAATGTTGTTGGGGCCTTATAAAAATAAAGATTCTAGAAAAAAGTGTCACCACAGAATTGAGTTACTATTTCTATCCACTCTGTTGGCACCAAACTACAGTTAAAAAAAAAAAAAAAAAGGGGCAGGGGGAGGTGTTGCCATAACAGCTCCTCTAGTATTTCAGAAAAGAGTATCTCCTCCAAAGCCCTTTCACCCTTAGTATACACAGTACACGTGTGAGCACAGAGGTGCTTCCTTTGGAAATATTTTTAGTAAACAGCAAGAGTTAACAGATTTTACCTTGTGCATATCTATTTCTGAGAGATCATTAAGTCATATACAAGGATGACACTGTAAGCTGAGCGAGATATTCCAAATTGACTAATTTAATGGCAAATCCTAAATCACAGTGGTGCTTTTGAAAATCCCTGTCTGTATGCCTGAATACGACAAGTGCCACAACATTTTAAAGGCCCTGATATGTAATCAGCATTGCTTATGTAATCCAACTTGAAATGCTACTTGAAAGACTTCTAGCGGTCTGTCAGTAAGAGAAATTAATGAATTAATGTGTATTAAAAATATTTGAAGTTTTTATATCACGTTCTGACACTCTCAGGTCCTTTGATGAGGGACTAAAGCTGCTGAATACAGAGAATCACAGAGATGCCCTTCACTGCTTCAAAGATGTTTGCTTAGCAGCTGTGTAGGCACCAGAGTGCAGAGCAGCAGGTGAGCTAACCTGCTCTGCCAGGAAGGTCTGACTAACTTCTTCACTGCTATGTGCTGTTACAGAACACAACTGTTATGAGACTCCAAAACTTCAATACTACATCATGATTCATAACGTAGGCTTTCTCACTGATGTATAGAAGTTTATGGCAGCCTTCACAAATGAAGTTTTATTAGCTGAGTTTAAAACATGAAGAAACAAAGACTTGCCAAGTGAGTTCAAACTTGGTGGTGGAAGCAGACACATAGCACAGGATTTTGAGTTCCCACACCTTTGCTTATATGCTAGGAGACTGAACCTTCCCTTTCAAACAGTTAGAAAATGATAGCGGCAGCAAATCAGTCTTTGTTCAACCAAAGCTACAGAATTCTTTTTTGTGCAAAATTAGATCTCTCCGGACACTATCTCTTCAAGCATACATGATGTATGCAGTTTGCCTTTTTTCTAAAAAACAAGAAACATTAGTCAATTCAGCAGAAAGAGTGCTTGTGGATTTCTGTGGGCTCATATCATCACAAAAGGAATTGACTAGTTTGATCCAGACCGTATGCAGGTGATGATATGTCCATCCTGCTGATTCTGATTTAATAAGCAGCTTCAATTGGCTATAAAATAAAAACCTGCATCTTTATGGGTCTGGGGTTTTTTTTTGTTTGTTTTGGGGGTTTGGGGGTTGTTTTTTTTTTGTTTTAGTTTTGTTTTTTTGTTGTTGTAAGTCATGCGCATTGAGAATCAGAATGCTTTGTCAGATAATGCTTTCAGTTGATGCTTTTGGAGACTTGAATGCATGTAGCTCCTGACAATGATTATATGCACGTGTTCCATATAATTCCAAAAGCACACCCATTATGAAAGATTAGTACAGTTGTGCTTATGATGTATTTAGGTCGTCTGTTACTGAATATTTCTACTGTCAGTACAACAAAAGTGTGATGATCACAGTTAAAGCTTAACAAAGAAAATGCTGTCAGGCAATTAGTAAGCTGAAGTCAGCAGTACTAAAGTGAAATATATCATGTTTGGAATAGCGGAGTGGTTTGCTTGTGATAAATGTTGAAACAGGTCCTCATACACAGAACATATCCTAGCCTTGGAAAAAGTTTAGCATGTGGGGAAAAAAAAAAAGGCGGCAACACAGCTTTAACTTGTTATTAGACTTCTCACTTTTCTTTACAAAACAGCCTCAGCCACTGGGCATCCAGGAAGGTGAGTATTCATTCATTCTAGCACGTTTGCCTTTTTACGAAAATCATAACAACAGCACACCTTAGGAAGAGACTGCACTACAAACACATATATCTGCCTAAGAAAAATGAGAGTCTATCAAATGAATCATCTCAAAAACTGTGGAGATTTTGGAAAAAATTCAAGTAAATCTTATTCTCGAAAGACTATTACATAAAAAAAATTAATTTGGCAAAGCCTGGTAATAGTGGGCTCTCCATTCCATTGGAGGAAATACGAAGGTAGAAACACAGCAAATTCAAAGCCAGCAAGAGGTCTTTCCAAAGTCTCTAAGACTTCCCCCAGTCAACAATTAAGCAATTACAAAAGCTATAAAGAGTATGTTTTTAGAAAGGAATGTCAGCTAAATTCAGATACAGCCTGACCAAGCAGGATTTCATCACAAGTTAGTCAATACTGGCTGACTTACAGTAGGTCTCAGTTTGTTCTAAAATGTTTTACTGGCCCTATTTTTTAACTGTCAGACTTCATTCTTCCTTAACCTAGCTATCATAGGTATGAAAATAAATCCTACTATATCATGTATAAGGATATAGGCCAGATCATCCTCGACCAGAAATTAAGCATTTATAAAACCAGTAAGATACAGTTCAGAAACACGATGCACAAAATGAGAAAAGCTAAAGCAAAAATAAGGCAGGCCTGGAACAGAGGGGAATTTTTTTTAAAAAAATCCCTATTTTACTTAAACTACCTAAATTATCAAAAATATTCTCAATATCAAAATCAACATAACCTGAAAGATTCCTGGACAATATACAAAACAAAACTGTAATCAGAAATAGCTATACCAAACCACAGAGATTTCACCATCTAAGTTGCAAAAGAATTAGGTCTGTGGTATTAACAAGTGCGACACCAGTAATTGTGAGGGGTGCAAGGGAGAAAGAATTGGTTTTGCTCAGTGTTGTAACTGCGATGGCAGCAACAAAATATATCTGAGTTAGTTTTACTTCAGATATTGATATCAATGAAAACACGCTAGCACTGATAAGGGCGGTTGCATGAGGTCGCTGGAGCTCTGTACCTGTCCTCGACAGCCCATGCTACTAGTGCTACATCTTTCCTGCTAACAGTAATCAAGCTACTTAAATTCCAGATAGCCACATATGCTGCACTAACACCTGTGGTTTCTAGGTAAGCATCTTTGTAATAACATATGTAACAATTTTTTTTTTCCTCAATGTCTAGAACAGGAAAGAACAGAAGTATCATATGAAATGACCAAGCTTACTAGAACTGCAAAAGCTAAATACTGAAACATGAAAATAGAATATAGTATGAAAATTCTAAGACAGGCTGTAGAAGTTTACCTGATTTAAAACTGGCTGACTGACCTTAAAAACAAACAAAAACCCCACATTTGAATAAATTAGGAAGAAAGGATCCAGTGAGGGGCTGTAGACACCCATTTAAAACTTGATCTCAATAAAAATCATAAAGATAGCATTACAAGGCCCTATTGCCCAGAAGCTTCAGGCCAACAGAGAATACAAGAAAAAAATCACAGACATAGCCCAGATAAAAAGTAACAAGTCAACAGCAGCATCCAGAGACATGTACAAGCAGCACCCAGACAGCTGGTCAGACACCAACTGCTACTGACGAGCTTATGGGCCGAGAAACAGAAAAAAGGGACTCGAGGGGACATGGTGGGGCAAAATGAGTTTGTCATTGACATAAGGCTGATTGCCCTCAGGGTCTAGGTTCTAAACTGCTACATATGCTCTTTTATGATGAAGTCTTTCAAGCTGGATGCTGTGTATTATACTATTTTCAACACTTGTTTCTAGCATATTTGTTTGAGGAACATATCAAGGGTGTAAGAACATACAACGTCCATGCTGATTTAGACTAAGGGATTATGTAGTCCAGTGACTAACTCCAGCTGTGCTAAAAAGCACGAAGAATGAAGCAAATGCACACAAATATACCACACAAGGACCTTGATAATCTAGTACCTCTAAGCTGATGATATATTTACTTGGTGACACTATAGATCCTCCAGTAGGATCTCCTACACTAACTTTTGAGCTAGAAGATGTATCTAAGAAAATAAGGGAAGGATTAAATTAATGTGTAATAGTCCTGAACACATAAAAGCTGTCACCGTTTGTGGAAAAGTAGTATTACATGGACAGTCAGAAAATGGGAGAGACAAAGAATTAATAATCTAAAGGAGTAACTTAACGAGCTTTTCCAGAATATGGGGATATTTAATTCTACTGCAATTTGAAATAGTGAATAGACAACATGCAGCACTGAAAACTGAGTCTCCTTTTACTGCTGTTTGGGTTTGTGTGTGTGGTGGGGCTTTTGGTAGTGGAGGAGGGGGCTACAGAGGTGGCCCCTGTGAGAAGCTTCTCAAAGCTCCCACGGCTCCAAATCAGACCCACCTCTGGCCAAGGCCGAGCCAATTACTTGCACCTCTGTGATAACATATTTAAGAAGGGGAACCTGGGAGGAGGAGTTGGAGTTGTGAGGAGAACACTTGTGTGAATACTGAGGTCAGGGGAACAAAGGAGGAGGAATGGGGGAGGTGTGCTGGAGCAAAGACTCCCTTGTATCCCATGGTGAGACGGCAGGGCTGCCCCCCACCCATGGAGGTCACTGGTGGAGCAGATGCTGACCTGCAGCCCGTGGAGGACCCCACACTGGAGCAAGTGGCTGTGCCCAAAGAAGGCCGGGACTCTGAGGAAAGCCCCCAGTGTTGTAGTTTGGTGCTGGGAGGACTGTGACACGCTGGAGGGACCCATGTTGGAGCAGCTTGGGAAGAGTTGCAGCCTGGGGAAAGGACTCATGCCTGAGCAAGTTCATGGAGGACTGTCTCCCGTGAGAGGGGAATCACGCTGGAGCAGAAGAAGAGTGCAAGGGGTGCTCCCCCTGAGGAGGAAGGAGCAGTAGACTGACCACAACCCCCATTCCCTGCCCACTGCGCTGCTGGGGACAGAAGGTGGAGATATTGGGATCAAAGCTGAGCCCAGGAAGAAGGGAGGGCTGGGGGGAAGGCGTTTTTTAAGATGCAGTAATACTTCTCATTGTCCTACTCTCTTTGTTAAGTGTTGTCGTTGTTAGTGTTTGAATTAAATTGACAGTTTTTTCTTCCCCTAAGGAGTCTGTCTTTTGCCTGTGACCATAATGGGTGAGTCATCCTTATCTCCATCAATCTCTTGAGCCTTTTGTTTTATTTTCTTCTTCCCATCCCTGAGGGGGAAGGGGTGAGCAAGTGACTGTCTGGTGTCCAGTTGCCCTCTGGGCTCAAACCAGAAAAACTGCTAAGACTATGTCCTGAACTGCCCGGAACTAAATTCTGAGTCTGTTAACTCTTGAAAGCTGGAATACTACTGTATTATTATACATAAAATGAAGGGAATCCAGCAAAGAAAAGGTTTTGGTGGAATTGCTAAAAGCATCAATACCAAATGCTTGGCAAGTTAACAACTGTGGAAGGTACAACTGTTTTCATCTATATGAAGGGTACAGACCAAAAAAAGTAGTAAAAATTGCTTGGTGAATCAAACTTTCTCTCAATAATATTTATCATTACAAGACTTATAGAGATTATTGGAAAGAATGAAAACTGGAAAGGGTGAGAAAAGGAAGTGATAACTTGGTCCAGAACTCTTTGTTTAGGAGAACCTCCTTCTAGCTGCCTGAATGGATCAATACCTTCTCACAGGCTTGCAGTGAGCAATCAGTGAAGGTGACCAATGGGAAGCAGTAAGCCACACCCTATAAACTGTAAATCACACAACCACTCTTTAACCATTACAATAAGCTGGCAAGTGTTCCCTGATAGTCTTTTGGTATTATTTAGTGAAGTTTGTGCCTGTAATGGAATCCGTAAGTTAAAACTCCCTGGCACTTGGCATATGCTGCAGATAGTTCAACAACAACAAACCCCCACACAGTTGTACTTATCTGGCCCAAAGCTTTTTAAGGCTGTATTTTCAGGAGATGAAGACATCAGCCAGATGCTTTGGGAAGTCCACCACTGTTATTCCATAGAAAGAGAAGAACCTGTTCTCTGGCAGTTCTCTGTTGAAAAAAATTTCACATTCCCACTAATTGTGATCTCTCTTACTGAGGCACTGACTTACTGTCAGACATCGACTGTGTTTGTGACACACTCATTTAATGTCATATTACTGACCTTCCACATTCTTCATTTATGAGTTGCAGGTACTATGCAGGCAGCTAGAACCAAACTGCTTAGGTATTTATGGATCCATTTAACTTAGCAGAAAATCATCTTAATCTTAGAGTCTATTTAACGGCAGATGAACTAGCATGAGAGAATGTCTATGAACACTTAACACCGAATTATAATTCACCATTTATCTTTACTGATAGATATGTCCTTCACTATGATGGCCAACAGTCTCTCAAAAATTTCTGAAAATAATTTTTTTCAATTTTCTGTGAAGTTCTGCTTTTTGTCTAATTCTACACTTCCACTTAGTTTTAATGGAAAATCTATTCTCCCAAAGGAAAAGACATTTCTCAGATAGCTAGATAGTCCTCTGCTGCTTTTGGTTATAGTAGAGTTGTAGCCTTGAACTGACTTTCACTGGAGCAAGTGCCAAGACGACAGACAGCAGAGCACACTGTGTTCCACCTGTACTGCACAGATGGTGTGGTTGGACAGCAACCACTCCAGTGACATCTTGCAAATGATACTAATACATAGATATGTAAAAAGAGCATTTAAGACTTCTGTGAGTCACTACTTTATCTGCCACCAATTGAAACACCTTAGATATCCGCTGTCCAAAAGTTGCAAGACAGCTGCAAAGGCCCCTGACTACACCATGAAGAGCTATAAGCATCTTAAAATTAGAGGGATCACTCTCTGAAACGGTCAATACCTTTCTGTCAACTATCAGAGGAGAGGCAGCCAGGATACCTGTGAAAAGGAGAAGAAAAGAATCCAACACTCAACCTGTTCCACCAAGTAGAAACCGTGTAACGTCACTATCTGAGGGCAGAACTCAGAAGATGCTGGTGAAGTTCCAGCCACACAGACCTCACTTCACTTTTTGCGTGTATCTATATAAAGTCTTCAGTCTCTGATCCAGGTTATACTTTCTTAATCTGTTCCCTCCCCACTCCCCAGCAATGAAGATCTCTCTTACATTCTGCCCTCTTCCAGACACAGCTGCATAAGCTCCCTCCCCTTCTATCTCACAGAGCAACAACATTATGTTTTTGTTTAAAACATTTTAATTCCTTTTAATGACATTTAGCAGTTGAAAAGAAGGAAAAAAATTTCATCAAATTTCAGATACATAACCATTGTAAGTGTTGTGCAAAGCACATCTCAGTAACTCTGCAGGAAGCAGAGCTATGATAGGACTGAGAGTACCGTCAGTCACCTGAACAGCTGCCCCCTTCAATTCATTCTACTTGTGCTTATTTTCCTTATGGTGGCTCTGCTTCAGCTTTTAATTATGTTCTATGGGATATTAGGATGGACCAGACTTTCTTTGACAGTCTGAATTGTTTTCTCAGGACACCAGCCAACACTGACACTATGCTATTTTTCAGGATGAATTATTTTGATAGGCTAGACTACAACAACATCAGGAAAACAGCAGCCACAACATTAGCAATGATAGCATTTTCCTGTCACTCAGACTTGCATAATGGCCAGAAGAACTTGCATTCACTGGTAAGACAGACACTGGAAATGCATAGGATCAATCTAGGTAAGTCGCTTCCCCCTCCCCCCCCCTTCTCTCTGTTAGTGTGATCTTCCATTCTGAACGATGTTTAATTACCAGGGAAGAACAACTGCACTTAAACCAAATCAGCCTAACAGTGAAATCAAAATGACAGAGAAGTACCTACAGTGTCAGGACTGCTAAGAATACAAGTATTCTGGAGTTGTGTTATCTTGAGGATTCCAAAATTATCTTTACATTCTTTTAAATTCTTTCCAGAGAGATTTTTATAATGCTTTGCTACCACACATACAGAGAAAAATCCTAACTCCATAGATAACGTTTGGCCATATGCAACTGGCAAATCAGGCCACTGCCAAAGCAGCAAACTAACAAGGGGCAGTAAAATAACTGCAGTGCAATGACCTGTCTTGCCTGTGTTTGAACCCTGCAAAACTAGGCTTGCTACTGATGCTGTTAACGAAGTCAGAATCCGAGAGGAGGCTGCAGATATCTGAATAGGGAGCCCTATTCAGCAACAGTTTTCAAATCCACTGGCACCAGACTTCACCCGTTTACAACCTCAGATGCATCCGTTTCTTCACTTTCTCTTTTTCCTTTACACGAATGACTCAATCCCTTTTCTCAGGGACAGCAAATCTCAAATGTGTTTATACTACTTTGAGTAGCTTCTTGCTGATGTCCCAGGGACTACAGGGAAGGCAGAGTTACATCTTTACTCTATCTGAGCTATGTGTGCCTTTGAAATCAATGTTAGCAGCAGAAGTAGAAAGTGAGATTTTAAGACTTAATTTCACTATCATATACAAATATACAGGTCCATCTGACAACCTCCGAGGGATTTTTGACTTTCTGCCCTGATAACACCCTGCACACCATGACAGGAGAAAGTGAGGTATTTAACATCCACAGCAGACAGAAAAATCTAACCTCTGAGTTTCCACTCCATTTCTACTACTGCTGTTATTATTACTAGGTACTCACTCATCCAGTGAGCTATGCCCTTACCAGGTTTATGATGATGTAACCACATTGTCTTCAACTGAGTTACTGATTTATACTAGCATAAGAGAAGAATCAGACCTAATAAATATCTACAATATGAGAATAAAGACCAATTAGTGCTTGCACAGAAGTTGTTTGCACTAAAATTAATTCTATCTGCAGTAAATCTAGACAGCAGACAGAAATGCCAGCAGAAAACAAATCTTATTTTATTTGTTTTTCTCTTCCTATTTACTTTATTTTAAGGATATATGTTTGTTCAGTCAGTGCCATTTGTTAAAGTTGTCATTAAATGTAAATGGATTAAGCCCAATTCTGGCAGACAATATATGCTGTTCAAGAGCCTTACAGTATGAAAGCATCTTTCCTGACTCTACAGATTTCTGCACAGCAAGGGTTCTTCAATGGTTTCTAAGCATTTATACATATCATCTCACATCACAGACTTAGCTAGTACAAAGAGACAGTGGTACCTTCCACACAAAGGTCATAGGCCACTGTTATTGACATATGCCTTTAATCCTTTGGATGCTTCAAAAGATGAAGATTAGCAGCAATCCTCAGAACTCACACCCAGGAGATAGCTATTTGTCAAAAAGTTGATATTATTGATGCTTACAAAAGAAGGAGAGTATGTAATTTATCTAATAAAAGTCAGGTCTTGTTTGCTTAAACTCCAGAGTTTTGACAGTTCCCTTGCTGAATTTTTTGATGTTGAGTTTCATATAATAAATGCAAATTTTTCACCAGCCATGTATCTTCTTAGGAACAACTGGTATTATTGGGTGGATTTTCTTCCTTGGTTTTCTCCAGAGTTTTTCCTCTTAAAGTCTTTGTTTCCTTTAGAATTCATTATAAATGACATAATTATATGCCTTTTTCTCCCTTGATTGAGAGCATTTCTTACAGATGATGATTTACCACTTGGAAATTACAAATAGCATGAATAGATACAATTATTATATTGCAGAATTTCCTTTAAAATCCAGAAATGTAGTTTAGCTGAACTGTTCATAAATTGTAAGTAGGCAGGTCACATTATTTCCTCTAATCTTCATATGTGACCCTTGATGCAAATTGAAGTGTTTCCTCAAACTGGATTAGAAGGCTTCCTCTGGAATGTTGAATAGATTTAAGAGTGGGATGAGCAGAAATGGACATGAACTGCAAGTAAAAGAAACTACACAAAAGAGTTACTTTTATGAGGATTCTTTCAGGCAATCACCGTGTTTCAGTAGACAGTGTTTCAACTGAGGTTTAACTGAGGTACAGAGTCTGACCAAAGCCCGTCGAATCTACTGAAAAGCTTCCCATTAATTTTGACTAGACTTTGGCCCAAGTTTAAGAAGATGCACCAACAACTCCTTCAATTTTCTAGTCCCCTCTTCCATAGAGAGAAAGAAAGGTAATACAATGCTTAAAAGTGTAAACAGTGGTTGTATGAGGCTAGCAGTGTTTTTACAGAGTCATCTGTTATCATGGGATTTATTTATGGAAATGCTTGGCTCTCTCTTTGTAGGAGGTTCTCTACAGCTTACAAAGATGAACCAAGAATAACTTTTTATCTGTTATACATAAATGTCACAGCATTTGCTGTTTTGTTTCTGTTCTTGTGGAAGTGCCAGAATGCAAATGTTTTCTGCTTTAGAAACACATTTAAAGTAAAAGCGCAAACTATTTCTTTTGACAATAGTGTTGATTAATTAATGAAGTAAAAGCCCAGGAACACTTTTACACATATGATTGCATGTGTCCATTAGTGTGTTACTGCTGGTACACATACGAACTGAGGGCTGCATCAGAGTCTGTTACAGAAAGTATGGCCTGAAGCCCACAGAAATCAATCTAAAAATGCAATGACTTCAATAGAGTCTTGTGTGTACGTGTTTGCAACAGATGGCTGTTCAACAGCCAGTTCTGAGTATTTGAAACAGGCTCATCCTCTCTTCGAAAACAAGGGCCAGAGCATCCATTAATGGAGTGAGGAGGCAAGAGGGCCAGGGGAATTAAAGATCAAAGAGCTGTAATTAGGCAATGTTAATGAGGAATACTCTCAAAAGGTTTCCACTTTTGTAAAAAGCCTTCAGTTTATTTTATAAACAGGACTCTATAATGTAGAGCCATCTCACCATTAACCCCAATTGTTTTCAGACTCCAGTTTTTGCCAGAGAATGTTAGAAGTTAGGGCTGCTAATGTGTTAAGCATACTCTGAGTGAAATCAAAGTCAAAGCTCATATTCATTTTAGTCAGGGCAGGGCTAGGACAGTGCTCAGGACTTGTTAATGTCCTATGCATAATGCCTAATACAAAGTCCCGTTTCTTTCACCAGATATTTGCAGCTGAAAAAAACACAAAACACAAAAAACTCACACCACGATATTCTTCTGAGGTGTGCAAAAAAACTTTACCATTTCTTTCATTGTCTTCAAACTTCAAATAAATAAATAAAAGCAAACCCCCACAACTCAATTAGTTGTGATCCCACAACTTGCTACTCCAGGATTTGATCCTGGAAGTAGTGCATGAAACAAAGTTCACTCACATAGAAAAGCTTGCAGTTTATCTAAACACATACTGCAAAAGTCCCAGTCACTTCTAATTCACCCCTTCTCCTGGTCATACATGGCTATCCCTTTGTTTCTTCCAGCACTGGCATTTATCTGATCATGTAGATCAACTGACAGAAAATAAACCCTGTAAGAAACAACAAATACATTTCAACATGATACAGATGTGATTGTATCAAATGCTAGATGCGTCAGAGAAACATTTCGCAGAAGTATTGCTCTATACAAAGAAATAAAAAACCCTGAGAACAAAAGTCTGATTACAATAAGAAGAATGCAAAACCAAGAAGTAAGCTTCTACAGCTTATCACCAAACCTAAACCAAATAATCCCAAAGAGTTTAAGAAACAGTTTCACATTGAGCTGAATTAATTTGCTTCTTCTGGGAGTAGGTTCTCTCCCTCCATACGCCTTCCCTTACCGTCACTCATCTGAATTTT
This sequence comes from Strix aluco, assembly GCF_031877795.1. Taxonomy (NCBI): domain Eukaryota; kingdom Metazoa; phylum Chordata; class Aves; order Strigiformes; family Strigidae; genus Strix; species Strix aluco. Next base: position 17,064,197 of record NC_133944.1, read on the forward strand.
CTGTTCGTCAGTACAACTTGTGAGGCCTCAGAACACTATAACCTCCTTTAGGTGGGGAATTGTTTTTGCGAGGTTGATGAATCAAATTATTTCAAATAAGCAGCAGGAACAAGTGGCAGAAGTAGCAGCAGAGGGACAGATCAGGAGCACCTTTCTTCTGCTGTGATGAATTTGTAGACCTGTTTGTTAGGTCTAGTGTAACAACCACCTGGCCAAAATAAAAATGCTATATGCCAAGAAACTAGAATAGAAGTCCAGTGTAGGGAGGCCAGTTATCAACAGTATTGTCCCAGTGGCCTAACAAAGTCACTATAATGGAACAGAGTTTCCAAGCAAAGCCAAGAGTGATGTCCACATATTTGATGGCAATGAAATATTCCCTCCCGACATGTCCCTCGTGCCAGGAGGGACAGACTCCTGGCAAACAAAATGTACCAGGAAGTGTAAGTGGTGCTCCCAGTGGTAGAATCATGTCAACATCTGAACAGAGCAGTTACAATGGTCACCTGAATAGGTAATACCATCACAACTGAGGCATAGCATTTATTGACAGAGATAGTAAGAATTAGAAACCAAAAAAAAAAAAAAAAAAAAAAATCAGAAAAATTGTTCTCAAGGAGGTTGGAAAATCACGTCTATTCTAAATGTGAAACCTCTAATGTTCATATACATTTTGGTTTCATTAGACTGTCCATAATACATTGCTTATAATTAACTGGAAAACAAAAGTAAGCTACGCTGCTTTCTACAGGAATGAGACAAGTAATGATATCTGCATGCGAGAGAGAAACAATTTTTTTGTCTGGCTGACCAATACCGGTCACATTATTTTCCTGTGTTCTTCTATAAGTCTACTTTCTGACTCCTATATGCAGACTAGAGTGGATCTTCTCGTTCAAGCCATCAAGGGGTCTGCTGGTGCCTTTGACTTCTACACATTATATCACTACTAATGGCTGTTTGGTCCTTGGATATAAGAAATCCCTAATGACTTCTGAAGATCAAACACAAAATCAAATCAACACTTTTATCTGAAGTTTTGGCCAAGTTACTTTATCTTTTTTTTTTTTTCCTAAAATGTAAAATTATATACTAGCAACACATCTTTTTTTTTTTTAATAAAAATATCCTGCAAAGTTTAAAGTAATTTTAAATCATAATATTTTTAGTTCACTGAACCATGCTTTTGAAAATCCCTACTATGAAAAGATCTTTTAAAATTCAAAATAATCTACAATAATGAACAAAATAGTCTCAAATATGAAAGATAAATACTGTATTGTGAACCTGCAAAATGGAAACAACTATGAAGGTTCAAAATGTTTCATAAAATCATTTTCATGTTTTTCAACCAGCTCTAGTTACACACTTATTACAGTAGAGCAGCTTTTAAAAAGCAGCTGTGTTTTCCGCCAAGGGGTGACAGCATTTCATTGTGGGCATAATGTGTGTAAATGATCCCTTCATTATATAGGGTCTGATCTTGTATTCTTTGTGCATCCTAAGTTCACACTGAAACTAACTATGTGTTAACAATAGTATTCTAGCCAAATTCTAATGGGATAATTGTGTCATTATGACTACCTAAATTTCCCTTGTTTCATTTGGATACAGCATTTTACTTTCTGCTACTGCGCCAAAGTCTTCAACAGGAGTTTTGCCATAGAAAGTTGCACAATTTTTTTTCTGACTTGCTAAGATTTTATGCACCTTGGTATGTTTCCCAGCTGAGGCAACTGCACTTCAACAGCGGAGAAACTTTCTCCCTTCCATGTTGCAGGATCTGGCAACTGTTCAAAAGCAAACTAACACTATCCAAGATAGATCAGAAAATAAACATATCTACTCAAATGGAAACACAAGAAGCCATTCAGGTTCTGGACTATTATCACCCAACCTGGAATTTAGCTGGGATACTTGATCAACATAATTACTCTCACAGAGACTGCTTGTCAAAGGTTCTTCTACTACCTCACTGGTCAAGGGACATTTTGCATGGACAGAGAAGCATAAACTCCAGTGTACAATTTTATAAAGGGTAAAGTAATTGCTGCAAACATTTCACTAAAAGTTTCCAAAAATTCTATTTTCCTACATCAAGTGTAATCTTAAAACCTTTAAGCCAAAGATAAAACATCCATACATCATGAGGGCCTGCATACTCTGATTTTCAGGGTATCTTGTAATGAAAACATTAAATTATTTCAAGTTAATAACCAAAAGAGTGAGGGCTTCATGAGGGAAGGCAGATACAAATGCAAATTTTTAAAGACCAGAATTTCCATACTTCTTGGTGAAGAGTAAATCAAACACATGGCAGAAAAAGAAAATGCCCAAATTATTCCTTGTAGAATCAATAATATAAAACATATCTCCATTACACTCTGATTTAATTGAAACTACATTTCTTTAATCCTTGCCAGGAAAAAAGAAAGAATATGGCTACAGAATTCATGCGCCTACTTTTTATCTGCATGACCTGCTTCAAGAGCTAAGCCAAGTTTCATTAAAAATTATTGGTCTCATAACTTTTTTTTTTCCTTAAAGACTCCCATATGGCACCAGTATCAAGATAAAATTGTGGCGGTGCAAAGTTTTTCCACACTCTTAATTTTTAAAAAATACTATAAAGTGACTTAATGGCAAAGTCAAAAACTGTCAACAATGACAAGACCTCACTTGAAAGAAGTATCATGGGCAGTTGTGCAAGTTTTGAAATAGGGTATTTTTATCTGAAAGATGGCACACAACAAGACATTCGCATGTCTTATGCATTATATTAAACTATACCAGCTCAGTGGAATACTATCCACTTCTTGCTGGGTGCTTTGCTAACACATATTGTGGTATTAAGGAATTCTTTTGTATTACTGTGGCATCTGCTAAAAATGTCAGATGTGATCACAGCCCTTGCAAAACAAGTATTTTAACAACCAAAACCTTATGATAGGTTATATTTCAGTGACTTGGAAACAACACTGCATTATCTGAGAAAACAGCACAGATGTTGCTTAATAAACTGCTCAGTTTATGCATTGTATTAACCTCATGAAACATTTATGCAAATCTTGCATTAACAAAAGGTAAAAGAATCATTATAGGTTATGAAGAAAACAATGTGACAACCTTTGTTTTTACCTCCATGTTTTATGGGGGCATTTTAACTCTTAGGGGTTTCTGTTTAGGAAGACACAGGGGCATTATAGATTTTCATCTATTTTGTTTTCAGTTCTATCATTCCTTCCAGCTGATTTCACATTTTATAATGCTAATAGCGGGTGTATGGTTTTGAGTTTCTCTACTGTCAGCTGGTCAGTAGGTCTGGGGGATATATTTAATGGAATCTGACAGCTGATGGAACTGATCTCATTGAAAGGGGATTTGATATGTGGGATGAATGTGGTGACCCTCAATTCGCCATATTAATGACCATTATTATTCAAACTCTTGCAGCCAATATAACTCTTTTTCTTGGACACAGCAGTACATGTGTATAAAAGAAATGACTTATGGATGAGTTAGTCCGTATACTAGTTTGAGTGTCATTTAGATAGCATGTCAAAACAGATTAGCTATTTTACCCTGAGATAAAATTAAAGGAAAAGCCTTTGTACTCTGTACACTTGTAAACAAAGCAATCATAAAAATGGATAGTTTCACTGGACTGAGTCAGAAATCCAGCATATACACACACCTTCAGCTGTGGGGAAAAAACGCACTTCACTCTGGGCGATATAAAATAAAACTTAGCAGTCAAATACTGAAGCTGCAACCAACAGGTCTTCCTCTGCTATAGGTGACCCAAAGAAGTTATGGTCACCCTTTGTACACAAATATTTTTTAGAAAAAGAGAAGTGTATCAGCCTTACTTTACACAAACCAGAATTTAGGTAACTACACCAGCACTGGAGCAGAACATAACAATCTGCATTGATTTGTGACAAAATATTTGCTGTTTCATTTACTTTCTGCTTGTAGAATACAAGAAATTTGGCCCAACCAAAGCTGTGCATGATGGGACAGATGATACTATATTCCAAAAAATCCTTAGATTTCTGTCAGCTTTTGTCAGAAAGGAAGCTGGTCACAGATGATTTAACAGATGTGTAAAGGATACAAAAGAAAATCTTAATATGTGAGCAAGAATCACAAGGAACCATTTGCTTTTAAATTACACGGTGCTGTTATTTTTTTTAGGTCACAAATATAAAATCTATTATTGATCTTGAGTGTTGCCTCATATTTTGAATGTCTTTTAAAGCCAAGGGCACTCTAATGCTATTAATCAATAACTACTTTCACATTTTTGAAGCAAACATGCAATTTATTTACAGATTTTAAAGGCTACTAATGTACATTGTCTTTTCTTTTCTATCATGTCATAGAGGAGGTGATGTTCTACACATTCAGCTAGGGTGCCTGCTGTGCCAGGCAGGACATTCAAAACCTTTGCAGCCTGTTTTATGACCCTTATGATGCATAAATAATATAAGCACATTGCATTTCTCTCCTCTCCTGCTTTAACAAGTTCTCCAAAGTGAGAGAAAGCTTTGAAAGGAACCAAAGTGAAGCCACCACCAAGATAACGCACTGAGACACTTGACCTACACATATAAGTATTGCAGCATATGAGGAATGCATCAATAACCTTTAAGTTATTAAGGAAACCATCTGAGAAAGAGGATGTAATTAGATCATAGCAGTGAGGTTCACATTTGGTTTCCATATTTTTGAGGATTCAGTCAACATTTGAATATCTCAATTACTGTATGGTTTGAAAGGCTTAACCATATGATGACACTCAATTACTCATTCATCTAGCCAAAAATGTTAAAAGTACTTGAAAAGTCAGTTCTTTAATCTTTTATGAATTGCCTTTATCTAAACATTGCCAACACATGGACAAGGGCACCGTGTATCATGATCAGTTTATGTTTACTTTCTTGTTCATCCTTTATTGATGCAAATTCTAGCTAGCATTGTTTCTCAAATGTAATATCTAGACTTTCAGGACAAAATGGAAATTGGAATAAAGGTAGACTTAGAAACTCACAAGGAACATGAACACATAAACATGATAAAGCTAAAAGTTAATAAGAGAAAGAGCTTATCGTGCATGCTGATTTTGTTTGAAAATTTAGACCCTTAATACTCTAACCCACATTTAATTTCCATACACCTCCTGCAAAGAGTCCTCTCACCATCCACAAGCTAAGCAAACATTATGGTTACTCTGTTCTTTGTCATTATGTCTTATTCTGGAAATAACATCTCACTTCAAGATACATGCATCTGCAATAGGTTCTCTGCAAAAAAAAAAAAAAAAAAAGATGCTACCCTGGTTTTGAATCCTCAGACTTCTCATAGCCCTGTTTCAAATACTGAGTATTAGTTCTAGCCAGTAATAATCAGTGTCCTGGTGTCAGTACTTAGTTTCTAACCTTTCCATTGTTCCTATGCAAGAACTATTTAATCTGATCATTGGTAGACACCTACAACTGCACATATTTACACGAAGTACATCTCTACACTACATACACAAAACAAGAAAAAAAAGAATGCATAAAATGCATTAATTTCTGTTTTACAATTTTAATAGGACCAAAGGTCTCCTCACATCTACTATTACACAGAGAAATTTGGAGCAGAAATCAGTGATCAGCTCACTTTATTTTAAGGGAAACTAATATTAAATAAAACAGAGGAAATTGAAAGAACCATTTTTTTAGCTGTTTTTGTTCTACTTCATGTAAAATGAATATAACACTCTGCAGACTTTAGGACCCTGAATGCTACATAATCCCACATATTGGCTTGCTGAACCTGAGCCACAGCTGTTCTGATAACAGACCCTTTGAAATTGCTACAACTTTGAATAAAGGCAATGTTTGCAGTAATGATGTTACATGGGTGGTAGATTAATCACTGCTACACATATTTCTCAAGGTTTTTTTGTGTTGCTCTTAAGTGAGCGTGTAGCACTTCGAACACCTGGAACAGCACTCCTTTGCCCATGTTGTCAGAATGATCAGACTTCAAATCAAACGGGTGAATCCCATCACCTATTAGAAAGGGTAGAATTTTACATGCCTTAAACATGGTAATATTTATTATCAAATCATGTGAGAAAAGCTGGATCCAAGTCCCTAGTACCACCATTACATGTAAGAAGAGAAACTTTACAAGGCAAGATTGTAACTGACAAAACAGAACAGGGTTCACAATAGGTAATTTATTAATTTGGATTTGAACATAACTATAAAAATGAAAAATTGCTGAGTGTACATAAATCCAACTGTATGAATTGTATCAGAAATTTAGATATCCTGAAAGAGAAAAATTCAGCTAACAGAAAAATAAGAATTCTTTTAATCCAAAACTGAAAATATATAGAGATCATCTATGTGCAGCTTGAGGTCAAATTCATTTGTACTACAAATGAAATTTTCCCATTGCTGTACTTGGTAATCTGGGAATAAATTTTACCCTGGACTACCAAGCCATTCCATCTTCCAGTGAGATCAACAGGTCTATCCTAAAACTACTTTCCCAAAAGAAAGGAAGCTCATGGTGCCTGTCTCTTTTTTGAGTTAGTTAAATATGCTTGCTCAATTCCTAGCTGGGGACTGACTGCACTTTTATGTGAGAAGGTGACAAAGCAGTTGGATTTTCTCTGCACCTCTGGAATGGCTAAACTTAATGCTGCTGTACTAATTCCCCTTGGCATCACTCTTAAAGCAGTTAATTGTTCCTTCTTCAGTGTCCAGTCTACAATGTTTGCAGAGAACTTTTCATAGCAACCTTGAAGTTCAAATAAATTCAATCAAACTGGGAAGCTCAGCCAGAGACAAACAAAATTCCACCTACTTTGTGTAAAGTGCTTCCTATTGTTTGCTTCTAGGCCTTCAAAGGCACCAAGCCAAAAAAACATTAACACTCGATACACCATTACTTAGATTTAGGCCATCTGAACATCTCTCAAAACATCTGCTATGATTTATTGATATTTTGTACCTTATTAATTTCTGTCCCTTAAGCAAGCATTTAAAAATACCATAAAAATAAACCCAGCAATAGTCACTTCTGTCTGTCATGGAATTTCCAAGGCAAAACTATCCAGGACTGAAACAATTTATTAATATTCCTGTTGGTTCTCTGATGCATCCAAGGTGACATACAGTGATCAAATTCTAAGTTATGAAGAAAAAGATATTTAAATCAAAGCTGCAGGGTTGTATTCAGTAGCAGCAGACATGAAGCAGGACATTACTAAAACTGCCTGGTTAAGTCAAGATTTTTATTATGTGACAGTATTGACTGAAGAAAACAGCAAACCAACTCTGGTGTAAATCAATGAGCTTTTGCTAGGCTTTCACAAAATAAAAGACCTGCTGGATTCAAAAGTAAAATAATCAATTTTGTTAAACTGAACAGGTTGAAGATTGCAAGGAACAATTCCACAGCCATCCACAGTAATAATAATTTAGAAGCACTGAGAAAGAGCCAGGTTTTATTATCAGAAGTATTTAGTTTTTAAAGACATAAACACACATGAGATACAACAAATGCAAGGTCCTGACAAGCGATCTAGCTCAGCACCAGACAAGGTTATTCTGGAAGAAAATTTCCATAGAAAAATCACCATGTGAACAGCTGAAAAGAGTAAGCAGAAGTAAATAGTTGAGAGTATATACATTAGGTTTGATTACCTGTGCATTTTTTTTGAGCTAATATGTTTTGTTTATAAAAAGGGAAAATAAATTAATGGAGAAAAAAAGAGTACCAGTAGATACTGGAGGGAACAGATAATTATCCCAGCCACATAATAAAAATAGGTATTCTTTTTACCTGATTTATGTCAACTGATTGAGATGATTAAATAAATTTAAATCTTTTACCAGAATTTATAACAGATTTCCTTCTCTTTCTTTCCATCATGATTAATTAGTTATAGAAATTGTATCTACAAAAGTATAATTTAAAACGGTTCCTTTCTCTTCAAGTTTGGTTTAGGGATTATATAGAACACAATTTCTTTCCTTTTCTTTGAATTATATTAACAGCTGAAAGCTTCAAGAACTCTTTGAAGCACCTATTGGTAGTGCTCTCAGGAATACCAGATACAAATAATTCTATATTTGATTGGCTTTTCCTGTTGTTAAAACATCTGGAACTATATCTCTGGTCCTGGCAGAAGACTGCACATATGGTGTGATGGAAACTTAAGGATTCATGCATCCTCAGTCCAGCAGTTAACTAGATAAACTGATGAGAAAGAGGATTGCCCAAAGTAATGTGTAAAAAAAATTCACAACTAGTTTTTACTAAATATTACCTTCAATTGAAGCTAAAATGAAGTTTACTTCAGTTAAATGAGGCTTAGTAAGGCTGTAAAATGCATTTTGCCCTATCAAAAATAACTATAACCTCTTCCCTTGACAAATAGCTTCTGAAAGGCACCAAAACACACATAATTATAGGCTAAAAAACACTAAAAATATACTCTGTACCACACACATGCAGCATAACAGCTTGATTTCATCATAACACTTAAATGCAATATTTTTCTGCACAGTATTATATTAATATGATAAAGAGCAGCCAGCCAAAAAATAGCTGAAGAGCTGCAAAGTGATTTCAGAAATTGAAAAGCAATTTCAAATGTTTGGTAAGCATTAACTTGCTCACTGCGCCCTATCAAAACCAGCTGTTAGCCCATAATTCTAACCTTTTCCCTTTCAAAAATACAAGGCCTTGAAATCCTATATTAATGAGAAATGAATATGGTAATTGAAAGAGTAAATGTAATTATAAAAGAAACCTCCCACCATCTAAACCTTCCTGTTACTACATCAGCCTGTTCTACTAAAGGAGCAATTTGAAAATGTGTTCCCATGTAGGATACTTATATATCTGTGCTAATAACCAATAGGTTTCATGGAATTTTAAAGCATTCTTCTGCACCACTCAGTGTCTGATCTGACTGAACGTTTACTTGCTACAGCTCTAATTAATGGATGTAGAGATACAGGCATGTTCAAAAAATACAATGCCTCACAATGGGTTTTAGAACAGCAAACAAACTGGATGGAAGGGCACCTAAGTGTGTTGATATCAAATGTTAAAGATTGAGTTGTCTCAGATCCCATGTATTTCCTACCTTGAGATACCTTCCTGTAGTTCTGCATTAGGCATCAATGTGAAAGTGGGATTCACTTTCAAAAGCTCTTCCACATCTCAAGTCATTCCCTTAGGTTCGGACAACTGGCTGAGATCATCAAAGAGAAGGCTGCTGCTCACAATTTATACAAACAGCCTACTCAGAGTGGTAGTGCAAAATGTGGACTTCATGTACTCCTCAACCTGTGGCATTTTGAAAGTGTGCCCTTTAACTCTCTAGCAAGTGCTTTTACCACCAGTTGCAGTGCTAGACTGGAACAGGATGCTGTTGAAGGTACATCCCTATAAAGAAAAGATTACACATTGCCTGGAATGTATCTCAGCATCTATTTCACATACATATATAGTGTAAACAACACCCAGATTATGCAATTAAATGAGGAAACTTTCTTCACCAGAAGAATGAAAGAGGAGAATGGCTAAAGTAGAGGTTACAGTATGGAATAACTACCATACTACTACCCTGGTTTCTGAAAACGCTTCTGGATGTCTAGTCAGTATTCAGGCTCATTAAGAGCCTAAGCCCCACTGGATTTTACAAAAAATTAGGACTCATATATGGTTTAAATAATTTTGGAAAGCTCACTCATCATTAAAAAACACAACAATTATTGTTTTAACAACATTACAGTAGCATCAAATATGTATACAAATAATACTGTTCAGAATTTTCCTTGGATAGAAAGCAAGTGTGCTGCCAAGTTTAGACTAAAGAGAGAGGAATGTAACATCTTCAGGAAAAGAGGTACTCTTCTCTCATCCCCTCCCCCCCCCCCCCCCCCCCCCCCAAGATTCCTGTGTCTTGAAAATACCCATTCAGGATCTGCATTCAGGAGTTCTTTTGGCCATTTCTTCCTTTTTTTTTTCTTCCCAACAGAAACAGATGAATTTACATATGAGGTTTTTTCAGTGATAAACCAGATATTTAGGAATTACTCAAAATAATCTCACAGTTTCAATGCATTCTTAATATGCAATGACAACATTGTTCCATGGTAAGCCTACATCACCTTGCTGACACTCCTAGGTCCATAAAATCTCTTTTGTGGATGCAGCTATTCAGAGTGAAGACAGCTTTTGTTGGCTTGTCTTCCATTGTCCGTGGGTGCAGTATGGTAATACTGGTGGAAAAATACCTTCCAACAGCATAAGTTGTCCCCACACTAAAGGGTGCTTTTCCAACATAGCAGCAAGGAGCTGGTATAGCTGGAGTCAGAGTAAAGATGAGTACCTTACTTTCTTTGTAAGGCCTTATGTTTCCATCTGACAGTTCTTTTGGTACCCATGGTCAGCTTTAAGCACACTGAGTTGTTTGCTTGTATTCAAATATCCAGCAGGCAGTAAATGTACCCCCAACCATTCATACACAGCAATGTGGAAGAAACCATCTGAGACAGCTGAGAAACCTGGCCACCATACTGCAAACATTCAGATAAATACATAATTTTGCTTTCAATTCAGGAATTAAAAGCTTTGGTCTGCACTTAAATACAAGTTATCGTGTAGCACTCTTACCCAAGAAATACCCTTCAGCATTTGTCTCTCTTAACTTTCAGATCTCTAACTAGCATTTCTTGCAGTATGTGGGATATGGCTGAAAGCAGAGTGGCTGCCAGTTAGCCTGTATAAACTCACTTTGGTGCTAGCACATAATTACATGCTCTGTAAAGCACTTCAAGATGTCTGACTATTAGAAATGCACTGGAATAAAATGAAGCTGTCATTGTTTGTAAATTTGCAAACTTCACTACCAAAGATCTCAGCAATTAACAGCTTCATGCACTTCAATCTTAAAAAATAATCCATTCCACAGATAAATAAAAAGACAAGAAAATTTTAAAATTATAAAGGCCTGAAGTAAAAAATGAAAAATTACATATTGTGCAAAGTTAGCATTGTGTTAAAAAAGATGACAACAACAACTACCCTACATTATTCCAGATAGGACTTCCCCAACTGTCACTATGAGAAAACCTTCTCCACCTGTTTGGTTTTTTTTTCTCAACTGATAGCATTCAAGAAAGCAGGGCAGAGCACAAGGAACATTTACACAGAGGCTGCACACAACCAGTGCAGGCCAATTGCAGAGCTGATGGAACAATTTATACAAAAGACTCTGTTTTGTTTGTCACTGGACATAGTAAAGTTGCACAGAACTAGAAGTGTTTGAAAAAAAAATGCAGCTAACTGAAAAACTGCTCTGTATTTTGCTACTCCCTACAGAATTTGTAACAGGCACAGGTTCCAATGAATAATTATTCAGTAACAAGCATCTTTTTACTGTCTAACACCAGGAAGATGTCCCAATGCATTAAAAAAGGAACAGCCAAAGAGATGACATGCCAGACAGTGGCATACTTCACAGTAATCTCTGAAGGTAAAAAGGACAAGTAAATCATGCACTCTTTGAACACTGCTGAAAGGGCTCTGAGCACTGAGATGGAGGGGATATTTAGCCCTTGTAAATTGCACATGCAAATAATTTTTGCATCTATATTACACAACACTCCATTAATCTGTTTTCTTACAGCACTTCCATTTTGTTCCAAACATACACCTCTTAAAAGAGTGACAGTAAAAGCACAACTCTCCTAAGTGGCAAACTGTTTCCTAGTTGTAGTTAAATAACCAGACAAAAAAATCAGAGCATGATCAGAGGCAAACACTCCAACCTCAACTTCATTTCTCAACCTTTTCACAATAAGCATTCAAGGACAGTTCTGTACAGGATGCTTCCTACCAAGATCTTGGGGAAGGTGGAGAGCGGAGAGGAGAAGGAGAAGGAGAAGGAGAAGGAGAAGGAGAAGGAGAAGGAGAAGGAGAAGGAGAAGGAGAAGGAGAAGGAGAAGGAGAAGGAGAAGGAGAAGGAGAAGGAGAAGGAGAAGGAGAAGGAGAAGGAGAAGGAGGGGTTGGGGGGAGTTGGTACAAAGGACTTTCATAGATCAAAACCAAGCAGAAAAAAAGCTGAGAAAAAACAAAGCCTTCTGACACCTCAGGACAGTTCTGGGTGGTGGCAAGACTCTAAGATCATCTCTCTGCCCACACATGAGCTATAGCAGAGGCTGGGATTGCTTTTATTCCTCCTCACTACCTCCAATTCCCTTTCTCTGACAAATAAGCGATGTGACTGACTTTCATTTTACGTAGTCTTTTTCCAAAAATTGATGAAACTCTTTACATTACAGTCACACAAACTCTAAATAAAATTCAAGTAATAAAGATCAAGTGGATCATATTAATCACCTTGTATAACCTCCTACATAAGAAGCTGTAGCTTGGATCAAGAGTGTGCTTCTGAGGTGAATCATCCCTATTCACCACTTTTGGAGCAATCACAGAACAGGCTTAGAGATAAAAAATGAGGTAAGACCAAAGACATGCTCCAGGAATGCACCCAATGGGCTTCAACCACCAATGGGCATTCACTCCAAGTAATCACACAGAGATAGGATGAAATAACCCCCTGTTACAAGGATAACATCAGTGCCAACCATTCTGTTCTGTTCCACAGATCCATTCCTCTTGGGTCACACCATTTACGCATATAGACAAAGCACAGGAATAGTGCACTCTCTTTTTCCAAGTACCTTTGTCAAGATATCTGCACCAGATATTTTTTTTAAGAAGTTGTTCTAAACATGGGCAAAGGTGTAAAGAACTAATATTTAATTTCACCAAGGTAATATTTTAATTGTTGAAAAGTTTTGCTTAAAATTATTAAGGTATATAAATCTATATGACAAGTTAATACATTACAATTGTGTCCCATAGGTAGGAACAAAAGAAAATTCATTATTGCATTTAATTTATCAAACATTTAATAAGAATGTCATTACTTAATCCTCCCTGCCTTACAACTATAAACAATAGCCTTGAGCTTCATGTTGCCATAAGAACGAAAACAAATGCAAAGCTTCAAGAAAAAAATTAATCCTTTTCCATAATTGCCTAATGGAGTGTAAAAAAGCTCTTGAAAGTCCACAAAGGCTAAAAACATGAGTAATAGCTAGATGTACAAGTTTTCAGAAAGAATGCATGTGATGCTTCAGGTTTTGTTCTTGAGACATATTCAAATCTCTAAGTCACACAGTTATTCAAAAGTAGTATCTCCAAGAAGGATACCCTCAAAATTGAACAACACAGTCAGTAAACAAAAATAGGTTCTCAGATATGTAACTGCTTCAGAGCTGACAATACAAGCATTTGAAATGGAGGAAAGGAAGGCAGAAGACATCTTGATTTGTGATGTCTTGTTATCTGCAATCTTCTAAAAGAAGGGGGTTTTGCTAGCCGTATTTTTTTACTAATTCTGAGACAGAGAATCACAAAAGTTTAAAAAGAATCTCTACTGGGATCTTAAAAAAAAAAAATCTTCCTATTATTCACTCTGAGTTGACTGAAACCATGTTTATGTGTTTTTTCTACATGAGAACAGGTACTTCCGAAAAATCCTGCTAACAAGCAAGTAGCAATAGCAGACACTTCTAAGTGTAGCTGTTTGAGATTAATCTCAAAACTACCTATAGGTTAATTTTTTTATGAGACAAATGACCTTTTATCAACACTGGAATTTTAAACTACTTTGAGTCAACTTTTCCAATAAAAATCTCTTCTTACAGAATGAAGACTAGTGTTTTCCTGTTTCTAATATTTTCTCGTTCACGTCAGCATCTTCACCACATCCATTTCTTCAATAACATGACCCTCCTTACCCTTTCTTTAAAAAGATGTTTACCTCTGCACTACCATTTATATCGCCTACTGATTCTGATTTCATACTCGTTTAAACAGAACCCATCCATTCCCACAACCAAAGACTACGAGCTCATGAGGTTCGAGCATGAGAAACAAACCACATTAGCAGATGACTTCCAAAACACTGTGTAGTTAAGTGTTATACTCTCATAAAAACTGCTAATCAAATAATATGACCTACATCTAAGTTATGCACAGCCAAAAGCACAGATTTTTATACATCCTTTTAAAAGAAAGTACACTCCCTTGCTTATGCACAGAACAACACACACACAGTTTTCATTTTTTCGTGTGAGGACTGGATTCTCTAGATTGCATCAAATAAAGAAAACAGTCCTTGGAACAAACGGATTCTTTTTAGTTCAAGTGAGTGCCAGCACTTATCAACTTTAACTAAGATTAAACAAGCAATTAATTAGCATACAAGATACAAGTAACTCTCTCCATCTTCCTACTAGCTGCAGTAGCCCTGTCACCCAGGTGCTCATGCCAAATAAAAAGCAGGCCAAACAGCGCTCTGAATTGAGTGCTTCACAAACTTGGTCTTAACCCATGGCCTTCCCCTAAAAGTTACAACTCAGAAAGTCCGTAACAGTATGAAGCAACTTAGGTAAGGTGGCATATTCTGCCTGAATCTAATGGAAGATACCCTCACAGCTCTCCACTGCCAGCAAAAATGGTATCAACATGAATGCTGTGTGACTCTTATACGTAGAGAGAAAAATACCTTGTGTCTGGGCAGTACTTTTTAACTTGCTAACTATGTGAGAGCACGCAGTCCCTCACCTGAGCTATCAGGATTTTAAGAGGAATTCTCTTCATGTGGAAGTCAACCCCTTGGTCACAGGGACTGCTCACACACCCAAAGTCAAGCCCATGTCAGAAATATTGCACGGAGGGTTGAGAGCCACACCAGTCAGCACCTGGCAGGGTTCATTTTAGGTTGTCACACTTTTAATTTTAGCATCAAAAGGTTTTTGAAAATGACTGTGGCTTTTTCTTGACGATTACAGATTTTTTAAAATGGATGAATGTGCATCTCCTGAGAGAAACATAAGATTCAACCTATACTGAGAGTGGGGGCTGTTTGTTCCTCTATGCTAAGCAAACATCTGGCTTTTCAAGATACCATAAATTAGGAATAGAGAACACATTTTCAAACTCAGCTGATCATAATCCTCACCCTTTAGAGCCTTCATACACTGGTATTGTTACAATGAAAGGAAATCTACTTCAGGACATTTACATGGAAGATTTTTTTTCTTCAAGAAATAGTTTTGGTTCACATAGTATGACAAAAGCAACAATTTTACATACACCATTTACATTTTCTCCAAGAAACCGTGAAAAAATTCCTTTCTTAAATTAACAATATATCACACTTTCTTTATGGCTTTCACATGACTTTTGCTTAAATATATTTTACACTTACTGGTCTATTTTTGCAAATATATTGCAACCTCATTTTGAAACACCTCAGTTTTACTGTATAAACACACACACAAAGAGCAGTCAGACTAGCACAGGTGAAGCAGAGACTCTATCTGTGTGTGTGTGTGTGTATATATATATACATATATAAACTATGCCTGAACGCATAGTTTCGGACTAGAGTCCAAAAAGGGTTTGGACTCTAGTTATATGATCTGATTCCCCTTCAAATAAGCCAAAGAAGTTTAGATGAGTTCCATTTTTCTTGACGACTGTTTTTAAATCCTTGTAATATTCACTGATATTAAATACATATAGAAATATAAAGCAAAGCTTTAACATTATATTAAAAAAGCAGACATAGGTAAGACTGGTGTTCAAAAGAACGAAAAATTATTCTGGCTCTGTTTTCTGAGGGGAAGTTATAAAAATTAAACACTTAGCAAAGAATCACTTTTGTTCCAATTCTTAGCTCTGTTCCCACATATCCTAACAGAGCACTTGCTATGGAACCCAAGGAAAGCTGTTCCCTGTGTCTAATCAACTTCTCCAGCTTCTAGCACGAGGATTCCCTTTCTAAAACACAGATTTGGGGCTGATTTACACGTATACTTTTGTTGAGTATTACTTCAGTTACCTAGAGCTATCAGTCTAACAAATATTTTTTTTTAAGAAGTTTTCTAACTTAGGAAAGAAAGAAGAGCTCATGTTATAACATTTTATAACATCCACCAAAGAACTGAAGTAAAACAACTGTAAGGATTTGTGCTGTTGCTGAAAATGCCAGATAACATAGCAATAACAAGTCTAGCAATTGCTGGACTCTCCTCATTTATTTTAACCTCAGTGAGTATTAACCAGTATCTCAGAGCATTCATCAGTATTTATTAAAACAGACTTAAGAGCACCTTGAAATTTGCAAAGGTCAACATGCAACTGATCAAAATAATACCTAATGTTAAATTTTTACCAGTTTCTAGAACAAGAAGGAAACTGAAGTCAAAGCTTTTTAAATGTATATGTTTTACAGAGCCACACTTAAGCAGTGGACCTGGAAACAGGTCCACAGTAGCGTATCTGAACTTTGCATTGAATGAAGAGGTGAAAGAATTCATTTTCATGCCTCAGTAATTGAGTTAGAATTTATAAAAACAGAGTTAATTCTGAGCGCTCCCCATTATTCTCACTGAGGTAAGCAAAACTTGCATTTTCCCTTTTTATTTCCATATTGGTGGTTAAATCATTTTGGCTTTTTTCAGCTTAAGGCCCTTTTCTCTAGTTAAGTTCAGACCAAGTAGCACCCTGCAAAAACTTTCTTTAGTGGCCAGGCCCAAACCATACTCTGCTACACCAATCTGCCCTCGGTGAAAGCACTGAGAAAGCAGTGCTTCTTACATAGGGATTCCTGCCCTTACCTCAGGGCTGGCATGATGCATGGTCAAAAGGGTAAGAAGAAAGAAGCACTTACTGAAACCTTAAGATCAGTAATGATAATGTTCACCACAGCAGGTCATTTCTTTACCCAAGAAGTAAAGAATCTTATGTTTTCCAGATTTTAGTGAAGGAAAAAAGGAATTCTAATAAAAATTCAGGATAAAGAACAATGTGCCAAAAAATCCTGTATGAAAAAGTTGGTTTACACAAGACCTTTCCTGTTAGAAACAAGAATCTGTGATATGCAACATCCAATTGTTTTAAAAACCCTTCTCATCAGTTCTGTTTCCTAGATTATTATCCATGAAATTTAGTGGCTGAGTAACTAATGTTTTGAACCTTGAAGAGTTCTTTGGCCCAAGAAATTTAAATTAGCGTGTGGGGGGAATATCCATATTGCCAGAAGCAGCAGGAGGAAGCCATTACCGTTACTTACACAATCTATTCTCACTGAGAATGTTGCCCAATATAATTTACAAAATTTCTGTTGGAAATGCATTAGCAGCTGAACAGCAAGCAGCTTCTAAGGGATAACTAGAAAAAATAAATTAAAAACCTAGCTTCCAAGCTTCAAATGTTATTGAACGTCAGCTGCAATCCCTGCAGTCAGAAGTCTATAACCTTTTAAAGTCCAAAGAACACTTTTTTTAATGTGCAGATTTCATCTGATTTTTGTTTAAGAAACTTTTTATGGATTCAGTTCAAATAAAGTGACAATTAGTTCAAATGCAAAAGTATCCTTCCGCACAAAATACACAAAGTGCATGAACTGTTCATACAAATGTATACATGCATACACATACACATGTGTGTATACACATATATATGTATATATACATACACACACACAGAGCGTAAAGTGCAATTTCCAGGCTACATTTTATTTGGTAGTGAAACAGATTCCCTGCTAGTTGCACAGTACTCTCAAGTGCTTAGTTAAACTTTTTCATTGTTTCAGAATCTTTAATAGCCATTTGTGTTCTTCACCTTTTAAAACAATAAAAAGGATAGAATGCATTTTCTCGGTATAAACACAATGCTTCCCCAATTCTTTGGTAAGTGGATCTCTCTTCTCTTTTTATTCCTATTTTAATTTTCATTGAAAGTTCTTTTGGCACAAAAGGTCTGTACTCTTGAGAGAATAAAAGCCTCATTCTGCCTTCTCACAGAAAACCTTCAAGAGGGTACTAGAATCAAGAAGCTCTTCAAGGTGGATCTCATGAAGTTTTCTACTAATCTCACCCTCAAGGGATAATGGTGCAAAAAGTAGTTATAGGCTGCTGCTTGCCAACTCTGTCTTTCTGGGAAACCCACAGGGGCTGGACATTTTCTCAGCCCCAACAAGCTAGTCAGTCTTCTTTAACCAGAAGATTCCTATCACACAGCAACCTGCTCTAACATGAGAATATGGCCTGTGTCATGCAAGGTTAATATCATTGTTATCTCTTATCCTTACAGTCTCTGTGTGGTTGGATTCCCTTGGTGTAATCTCAGAAAAGAGAGGGAATGTACTGTTCTACAAACTTGTAAAACTTGTAAGACAGTGGACACCCCTGGTTTGCCATACCAATATCCTGCCAGCTTATGGTACTGCATTTCATTGCATTGTATATACGATTCTGTATATAATAGCAGAATTAAACATTAGCAGAATTAAACATTCATTACTGATACCAGACTAATATCCTGAGAGATGTATATAGATCATTCAGGTCATGGTTAAGAGTCCAACCAACAATTACAGATAACAGAACAAGTTACCCCACATCAGCCTGGCTATTTGCTGCTATCTATTCAGCTTGTCATATTTGTTCAATTCTGTGCCAGCTGACAAGTATCCCATTAGCTGTGGTTCATTCACACTAAGAATTTGTATTTGTATGAAACAGAAAAGCAACTCACTCAATGTAGAGCAGCCTGCGTGTCACCGCTGACCTGGGCCAGCAACCTGGAGGCTACAGAGGATGTAAAAATTCTGCATTTTATCTCTAGACTGAGTTTGTTACACCAGCACAGTATGTTGTACATCACATAATCAAAATCAAAGCATCACCTATAGTGTACACATAAAATACGAGACCTTTAATGAAATTGCTATTTTAATAGAGGGATCAATGCTTGCTTAGAGATCATGTCATTTTGTTGTTTTAAATGTTTTCATTTATGTTGCCTCTTATTCTGCATATTTCCATTTCTCTTCTTTGAAAAGAGCTCCTTCATGATGTCATCTATATTTGTTTAACCTGCTGGCTGGTAGCCTTGCACAATGCTGTGACTGCCTCCTCTTGGTGATACACACAACAATGCATTTCCTGATGCAATCATACACTGGGATGCAACAAATGGAGATGAGAGAAATTGTATTGTAACACAGCCTAAAAGACTTTACCTACATCAGTTGAGAAGCGTCTTTCGGTTTGGTTAGTGAAATAGAAACTGCATGCTGACTGTACCTGTTAGATGTCCTGCTGGTTTTTTTAGGCATTTACTTAGAATTCTGTTTGGAGAAATACTAATAGGAGAATGGCACATGCTTCTGACTTTTTCCTCGTTCAAGTTAGTGATGTTTCTTAGTAGCTTTTTATCCTATTTAAGACAATGCAGTACAAACAGCATGTGTGGGGTCAAATTCACCTTGTGTGCGGAAAGCCAGACAGCTGACAGTCATTGTGGGCTAAAAGAGAGACAGTCAGCATTCCCACAGTAACAGCATCTAACAGCCTTTCCCATGAACTTTCCAATCCTACCGTGTTCTATTCCATAACAACACATACACTACTCTCTGTAGTAGCTGTACGTTCTTCACACAGGAAGACATAGAATTGTCAACAACTCCACGGATTTGCTCTTCCCAGCCCCCCCGCCCATCTACCTTCAGACAACACAAAAGAGGGATCAAAACAAGAGTAATGTTCCTAATATTCAGGAGCATGCAGGTAGCTGCTCTTCTTAGGTCACCCCATCCCCCAAGCAGTTTAAGTTCTATGTGGTCCTCAATGATCACTGTGAATTTCTATAGAATAGCATCTACTTTGAGAGTAGGGTTCCTTTGTATGAGATTTTACATGAGAAAGACTCACGGATTATCTGTATGTACATATTCTGCCAAATAGTAAGTAGAGACCCTTTGGAATAAATCATTTAGGTAGAGAGTACACAGATCACAATATGACAGATCATATACAATGGTCTGCAGAAAATAAGATAGGGCATAGAAAATGGGAATTTGTTACCAGAAACAAGTGAAAACTGCTGCAGAGGTAAAGCTGTCTAGCTGGATGCTGAGAAGCAGGAGAAAGTCCTGTCTCTTTCCACAATAGCAATAGAACCCAACACCACTATGTGTCTTGCCTGTGGTCTGTACACACCAATCCTGCACCTAACCCTACCTTTCTGTGATGACCACCTGAGGATTACATCCCTGAGGAAAACAGGCCTTGACCTTTGAATAAAAGCTAAAACTTTCCACATTTCTCCCCAAGATCATTTTGTGAAAGCAGTATCTGATACTGAATAAGCAGGATCAGTCCAGATCAACAGCTAAATTGGTATCTGACATATAACAGGGGATTACAATAGAAATTTATCAGCTAAATGTACATAATGGAGGACTATTCCGTATGCACTATAGTGTATGTCATAACATAAAAGGTGGTATAGGCAGGACTCATCATTCAACGGGTATTTAGCTTATCAGTCACACCCTGCTAAGTAAAAAGCCAAAAATGTGGTACCCTCTGGGATTTTTGAGGTCTTAAGGCTTACAAATATCAATTTCTTCTTTCCCAGATTGTACTATTTCTTTTTCTACATGGCCTGTGTTAGGCAGCTCAGTATGTACGTAGAGCTGGTAGACAAGGGCAGAAATCATTGCTATATCATTGTTAATCTCTGACATTATACTTCCATATAGGGTAACAGAAAGCATCTCATTTTAGCTCCTCTCCTTCCACAGCTTTTAAACAGACTTCCAACAACTCAGTCATTATGCTAGAAGATGCCATGATCTTAGGCAGACATGCAAATAATTATAATCAAAGTCAGTGCTACACAGGATGGAAGGAAACAGCAACAGATTACAAGAACTCTCATCAGTCTGAAACTCCTATACTTCTCCTAACAGGATGTTAAGTGGCTTTGCTTTTCTTCACTGCCAGTCCCCTTCTCATAAAAGCTTCTAACTGCTGTTTGAAAACTATCCTGTTCACCCCTACCAGCTATCAGTATAAGTCTACATTGTTCACAAGGTTCTGGTTTAAGCAGTTCTGTAGAAACAAGAACCCTATTCAGTGAGTGAAAACCCTTATCTCCC
Organism: Strix aluco; assembly: GCF_031877795.1. NCBI lineage: Eukaryota > Metazoa > Chordata > Aves > Strigiformes > Strigidae > Strix > Strix aluco. Next base: position 17,085,309 of record NC_133944.1, read on the forward strand.
ACTGATTCAAGGAGAGATGAGGGAATCGTTATTACGAAAGACACATTTAGCAGTGCCTGAATCCCACATGCAGACTGCACCCACAACTGCAGCTCTTGCTTGAACAGGTAATAATTAACCAGTGTTGCTGATCTCAGTTGTATGAACCAAGGTCTCAGGATCTGGCCTTACACGAGGTAGGAATCATCTACCAGGTATTTTATGCATGACATAAGCAGAAGGCCTGACTTACAGCTCATTTATACTGAATTGCTCCTGTAAACAGCATAAACACATGCTGATTCTACAGCTAAAGCATTTAAGGTGAACTCTTGGTAAATCTGGGACACCAACACCAAGAATACAGGATATTTGGATGATGTTTTTAAGAGTCATAGGTAAGTACTGGATTTGCTTGAGCAGTCTTGTACTTTTAATGAGAGAAGCCAGTATCAGCAGGAAAGGTGTTCCTAGGCAGCCTTATAACTAAACCTTTCTAAAGCTCTTGAGCTTTCAACAGTAAAATTCAATCAAGAGTAAAGAAAAAACAAAGATTTAGCATTAATTTAGATGCTCAAATCAGATCCTTGAAGTTGTTCCCAATATTTCAGAGTCAATTTATTAGGACCATAACCATTTTGTGAATCCCTGTTTCACAGTCTAAAGATCAAAACCAACCATTTACTTCTTTTGAACAAACGACTTACCAGCTGTACAACTAAATGCAGACATAAATAAGGCAAAGAATTTATGCAGTAAGGTGTGGCAGACCATAGGGACATAGAAGATTATTCATTTAATGGATTGGAAAACAGAGCAGAAAGTAGGCTATTCTACATTAATAGTCCTTACAAACTTGGAACCATATGCAATAAATACATTGTTCGTTTACCTAAATGACGGTAGCTAACTGGAGTGTAAAGACCAGAAGATATTCAGTTCTCAACTCAGCGATCTCACTGCCAAAATACAAGCCTTTGATTACTATATTTACGATTTTATACCTCCTAGATCTGTTTTATGCAAAATAAATCCTAGCCAACTTCACTGACCCAAATCCCATTTGCAACTAACCATCTTTAGTAATATTATGGTATGTTCACATTCTACTGCAGTAAAAAAAAACCAAACAAACAAAACCCCACATGAATCCTTTAGGGTACTGCTCACCAATTAAAAAGTAGCATATTAAACTTCTTAAAACCTTTGTAATCTGCAGTATAAAAGCACATTTTATGTTAGTAGATAATTTAGCATCCATAATCTAATTAAATGAAGTGAGTGACAACTGTATTCTCTACATAAATGATATATCAGTAACAGATAATGTACGTGCTTAAGAGACTGGAACCCCATCAAAAAAGTTGTTACAAGCACTTGCCCTTATCATAAATCCAGCTAACATTATGGGCTAAATTCAGCTGCCTTACTGACATCTCACCAACAAGGGATTATCTATCAGAAGAATTACTTACATGAGTGAAGTTTTGTAAGACTAAACTGGTGGAATATTTTTGCTGAAGTACCACAAACAAACAAATATATTTCTGGTGTTATACAGAAAACTACGACACCCTATAAACTTCAGTTAAGGTCATCCTCAACTCCACAGTGAAAGTTATTTCAAAAATGTACATAGAGCAGCTACAGAAGTACTTCATGCTGGCTGCAGATATTCTCAGAGAAGAAAAAAAGTGTAGACTGCAAAAAAAATTCAAAAAACTGTCTCCTTTCCATCATCTACCATCAACACAGAACATCATTGCTCTAAATGCTTACCTAGGACTTATCACGATGACAGAAAAAAAAAGCTAAGTAAAAGACAACTTTCGCTACATTTAATATCATGGTCACTTTATTACAAGTACAACCACCTTGGGAAAATTGAAAAAGAAAAAAAAAAAAGGAGGAAAATATTTCATGTTAATTTTGGATGTTTCCATAAAGCATGGGAATGCAACAGGTGACAAGTTAACACAGCACTCTGCCCTCAAAGGGCACTCTGCAGGTTTGCAGTCATAGCAGCAGCTCTGCTGGTTCTTGAGAGTCCTTTCCCTCTTTTAAAGCAACTGCTTTGAAAACAGTCTTTCCCAACCACCCTCTTTTAGACTTGCAATGGGAGAGCCAGTCATGCTGACAGCATTATTGGCACCACGTCTGCAGTCGCAGCTTGTGATTACGGTACCTTGCTGAAGTGTGGGACACCTGTGTACACTGAACTTTTCTAGTGCTCTACTGCTGCTTCTTTTTAGTCATATTACTGATGAGAAAACAGCTTAGAAAAATCAATGGCTTTAAATTATAACTTTATGTACTGCATATACAAAACCACTGCCAACACAGGAATACTTTTTCCATGTCTAAAAATCAATCTTTTTGATGCTTCTACTCCTTCAGCATTTTCAAAAAAAAATTATTTAAAGCTTTTCCCCAGCCCCCAGCTGCATCTGGTTGCTTTGTTCAGGCTTTCTTCAGGTTTCCTGCTCAAGAGACTAGTTTTATCTAAAAGGTCAATTCATTCAGCGGGGCACCAAGCAGAATTGAATATAATTATCCCAATCTTTACTGTGTAGAATTCATGCTTGAATTCATTCAAAAAATAGCAAGCAGTATAATTAACTCAGAGCCCAACCAAATCTATTGAGAATGCCTCAGGTATCATACAGTCCCACTTACAATAGAACATTTTCATTTAAGGACATTGTACATATTAACCCTAGTCAGCATCCAATTACTCGGAATAAGTGAATTCTCTGTTTCAGGAATGTAATTTGAAAATGTTGTCATGCAATCTGAGGTAAAAGGTCTTTTTTCATTAATCTAGCTCTCATTAAACTGGAAGCCTGTAGGTTATTTCAAATCCATTAGATTTAAATACAGGTGATTACAATTCTATTGCACATAAGACAACAGAAATGTCTTTTAGGAAATATTGTGTAGTTTAGAGGAGTTGATGAGTTTGTGAATTGCCTCATAGTTTAAAAAAAAAAAATTATTACCTGACCAGAAAAAGCATGGTTATTCTTAACCTGACAATTACATATAAACTATATGGTAAAATTATATTCATTTTTATATACAGATGACTTTAAGATAGCAGGAACGCTTCAGATAGTTCAGAGGTCAAAATAAGCATCCCAGTACTTTCATGCAAATTCCTCACATTCCTCAAATGTACAAAATTTTGATATAAGTATGAGCTTTTTAGGATTTTGCCCACGATCACAACTAGAAACATCATAACAATTTTTTGTGTAGTAGTCTAGCAACTCAAGCTCTTGGTTTAGTTAAACATGAGAAATCTGAACCCTGAAGGATCTCAGATTTGCATGACAAAAGTATCTTGTGATAGGGGTGATCTTCTCAGCTCAAAACATGAAAAATTCACCCATCATTAAAAATTCCCAACTAAGCAACACCTGAAGAACTCCCCCGAACTCACTGCTTTGAGACTGTCCACTTTCTTGATCCACCTTGACTGAAGGACAACAAACCTCTAAGACAATAACCATGTTTTTACAATTAAAATTCACAGAATCACAGAATCATAGAATCATCTAGGTTGGAAAAGATCTTGAAGATCATCTAGTCCAACCATTAACCTAACATTGACAGTTCCCAACTACACCATATCCCTCAGCACTATGTCGATCCTACTCTTAAACACCTCCAGGGATGGGGACTCCACCACCACCCTGGGCAGCCCTAACAACGCCTAACAACCCGTTCTGTAAAGAAACGCTTCCTAATACCCAGTCTAAACCTTCCCTGGTGCAACTTGAAGCCATTCCCTCTTGTCCTGTCGCTTGTTACTTGGTTAGAGAGACTCATCTCTGGCTCTCTGCAACCTCCTTTCAGGTAGTTGTAGATGGCCATGAGGTCTCCCCTCAGCCTCCTCTTCTCCAGACTAAACACCCCCAGTTCCCTCAGCCGCTCCTCATACGACATGTGCTCCAGACCCTTCACTGGCTTCGCTGCCCTTCTTTGGACACGCTCGAATAATTCAATGGCCTTTTTGTAGTGAGGGGCCCAAAACTGAACACAGTAATCGAGGTGCGGCCTCACCAGTACCGAGTACAGGGGTAAGATCCCTTCCCTGTCCCTGCTGGCCATGCTATTTCTGATACAAGCCAGGATATTCAAATTACTGTTTGTCTTGTCTAATAGACTTTGCATATACATGTAAAATATCATGAGCGCTTTGAGTTTTGGGACATGCTGAATGTGCGCATTGAAGAAAAACATTTGCTAATACTTGCTTTTCTCATCCTCCTTTGAATAATGTGTTGGGACCATAGAGAAAATTAAGAGCATGTGGCAATTCTGTTGAATTGCTTACATACAGATGGCACAAAATAGTGTATCACCTTAGACAGCATACTGCATAATTTCCCCAAAGTCCCAGTCACTCAGCTCTTGACTTACTTCGCTCTATTCTTTTCTGCCTCTGATTCTCTCCTATTAACATCAAATTATTTTATTTTTTAATTATTTATATTTAATTATTTATATTTTTTAAAGGAATATTTAGCAAATTGCCTCTCTCTAGAAAGGTGAGGTTGTTCAGATATCCATCAGTTGCATACATCTCTCCACTTGAGTGTACTCCATTTGAGTGTACTGCCTCCTATAGATACGGAGTCAAGGTCTCCCATTGGCTCAGAAGCCACTACTATAGAAATTGCCACACTCTATCTTCCTTCAGGTGTGCAAGCATGTAATTTCCAATGCTGTGCAAGGTACAATAAGTCACTGCTGTATTGGAAAGTATACCATATTGGTGACAAAATACTGCAGTCCACAACTCAGTGAGGCAACCAGAATATGCACACATATACAAAGAGCCGTGAAGGTCAGAGTTCCCACTTAAAAATTCAGGATGAACTTCCTATTAATTCTTTCAAGGGCCAATGAACAATTCTTAGTAAGGCTGAGGAAAAAATATCTCTTAATGACTAAACACTGACCAATTAACAAATATTCTTGAGGCTAGAAATCTTGAGTACAGTGTTCATTAAGGCTCTTATCTTAAAATGTAGAAAGTTAAACATTTTATTTTTCTTTTACAACCAGATCTGTTTTTCTCCTATTTATTAAAGTTGTCCGACCATCAATCTGGAATATAAAGCAGCTGCAGCTTTCACAGAACATTTCAAAAATAAGAATTTTGTGAACCAGTGTTCTGGTTATCCGTTTCGACCAGAAAACAAAAAACACTTGTCTGAATTCTCGCAAGTTTTCAGCCTGTACCACTATTTCAAATCCCCAACAGAAAAACAATCCACCCCCTAGAAGATCCTCCTCCTTTGACTCACTCCTCCTCTGCATGTTTGGTTTCTAGGCCTAATACATAGTCCATCTTGCATAAAACAATGACATAACTCTTCTTTCCTGAATCCACCCACAACTGTCCTTATAGCCATCTTTTCTTATAATCTATTGCTTAGGACCTAGTTATGTAATAAATCACAATGGCTATCACCTTCTGATGTGGCACTACAACTTTTTTCTCATACAGACCATCAGAAGTAAGTCTGAAACCTGGAGCCAGACTAAATTACACAGACAACAAGGGAGCAGTATTTTAGAGAAGCATTTATTACATTTTTTTAAATGAAGAAGACAGATGTGTTCCCACTGTGATCTACACAGTCCCTGTAAACATCTCAGTTATGTTTTGTTTTGCATAAGCCTGCTCATGAGGAGGAGGATTTATGGGTGCTGGTTAGACCTTTTACTGCATGTGATCATAAATCATATGTACACATATGCATAAACACACATGTACACATAGATTACATGTTGTATATACAACTGACTCAAGCTACCAACTTGAGTGGTCTGCAACACTCAATATGTTATCCCACTGTCTATCCATTGTCCATAAACAATTATACAATTGAGACATGAAAAGCTATTTAAAGTAGATCCTTCTTCCTAGTTCTTAAAAAGGGTGAAAAAAATTGCAATATTTCAAAAGGCTGAAGAAACTTACAATGTAATGTATAAGAAAAAATTGTTATTAAAAGATATTTTAAATCCCAAATTGAAAAGTACCTTAAAAAAAAAAAAATACAGTGAGTCAGAAGTGTGATTCAGCAACAGGGACTTAAAAACATAGGGGAAAAAAAAGTAAATCTGGTATCATTAAGAAAAAAAGACAGGAAAAAAAGGATGTCAATGGATGCAGTGGCTAGACAAATAAATCAAGTGAAGTCAGTGAACTTAAATGAGGCCAAGATTTTACCCAGAAATGCACTAAAGATGGAAAGAAATTAAGACTACAGCCAGATGGCTGTTTCAGACAAGATGGTGTGTTAGAAGATTGTAGAACTCTACCACAAACTTTCTCCAGGACTTCACCTGAACTAAATACATCATTGATACTCAAATACATTCAGGTATGTTCAGATAGATTTTCTTCATTCCTTTTCACTGACATTTTTGTGGCTTGTTCTTTTTTTTCTAGTCTAATGGTTCAGAGATGCACCTGACCCAGAAATGCTTTTTCTATCCAAATACAAATGCAGGGTTTTTTTTATCAGAGAATGGTTGGAGTTGGAAGGGACCTTTCAAAGATCATCTAGTCCAAACCCCCTGCCATGAACAGAGACATCTTTCACTAGATCAGGTTGCTCAGAGCCCCATCCAGACTCTTTTTAGGTCTAGTCATCACTTTACACTAGGACACAGAAAACATTCCAGCGTTGACAGTGCTTACTGTACTGCACGCAAGCATGTGTTAAAAAGTCTTTGTCCCTGAACACTAGGAGAAAGACTTGGTTTTATTCTTTAAATCAGAGAAAACATGAGGTATTTTTTTGAGCTACTACTTGCAATGTACTGACTGGAGGAATCCCCTGTGTTCTCTTACTCAAAAGTACTTAAGTCTGTAAGGCAACATTATAAGGAACACTGAATTTTCATAAGTTAAGACAAGGTAATAAATATGGTTTAGCATTATTTATAATGCTGATCAGTAAACATTAACACAATTCTCTAACTCCTTGTTACCTCAAAGTCGGATTGATTTAACCTAATAAGGACAGATAGAAGAAAATACCTGGACAGTAGCTGCAAAGCCAGGAGAGAAAACTAAGCAGAAAGCTAAATTCTTCATATACAGTTTTCTATTTTCACATAAAATCATTTATGTATTTAAAAACCCCCAAAACCACAGTAACAAAAATTCAAATTCCACCATAGTTGTTTCCCAGTTCTTATGAATAAACTATTTAATAGCATAATTCTAAATAAAAGAGAATCAATGTAATACAGCAAAATCATGAGCGTGAGTAATGTTGCGTGCCTGAATTCAAACAGGATCAGGCTAAAACACACTTTCTTACAGGCATACTTTTACTGTATGATCACTCCTACAGAATTCAATGCAATTACTGCAATCAATACAGGCATCTTGAGTAGCACCTTACCATAGTATGTAGGATCCCTTGCACAAATAGAATGGATCACCAGCTGATATTTTGTCTATTTCAGAAAGCATTCAAACAGCTGGCTCTGCCTACCTTTTTTTCCCCTTCCCTCTCTGTGCTGGAAATGCAAGCAGCATATGATCTTTAGTCACTTATCTTTGAGAATGTAGAATTACAAATATCCCTCACTAAATGGCACAAGAATTAAAAAAAGAATCAGAATTCAAGTATTTTAAAATATTTTAAACATCTACAAAAAGCCTTAACTTTTGATTAATAAGTAGATAATGCAAGACTATTCAAAATTTTTCATTAAATCAGAGTACCATTATAAATATGACTAGTAATAGAGATACCTGCAAAAAATACGAAGCATATTACCTGTGTGACTCTATATAGAGCAAACATTTACATGTCATTTCTGTTTCTTTGCTTACAAAAGTAGGCATTTTGTCATTTCTTGACAAATAATTACTTTTGCATTAGAAATTACTACTCAACTGAAATGCATGACCTTTATCTCCAAAGTACCATATGCTTAGCAGCTCTCACTGGCTTGAAGGTCTAGCTCTATCCAAGGAGGATATCAGAAAGCCAGAAGCAAATGCGCAAAACCAAAATCTGGCATGCTAGTCAAAAATGTTGGCCCATCAAGACGCTGTTCCTAATATTTGAAATGCAAGAGATCCATTAATCTCTCACCTACATGCAGGTGAAATGAGGACATGAGGCCCTTCAGAATTTGGCATCCCTTTGAAATCATTCAGTCTGGAGTTGACTGAATGTACAGGTATGTACAGCAAGTTCTATAGTGAACATCTGCAGAAAGTTGTCCGAGTTAAGTGTATAATAGGAGGATAGGAAAACCTGCTTTAATTGCACCAGAGTATTCAGATCATCCCTTAGCATTCTGTTCACACATAGCCTCCATTCTGTCTCCCTCTCAAAAGTACTAGTGAAATAATATTGGGCAATTCACACAGGACTTGACTTGCTTCCATACCATTTTGTATGCCCACTCAAGTTACTTTTTTGTTAATTGCTGCATGCTGTGTGAAGTTTAGTATTCCAGACAGATGCCCTAAGCACAGTGTTTACAGTGTTCCTCCACTGAGCTCAGGGATCTTCTTCAACATGTGCACTGCCCACTGGAACATTCACTCACTTTAACAGATTCCCTGATGTGTTTTGTAATGTGAGTAAGTTTTTCAACCTTTGAACTCCTGGCAGACACCATAACAGGACACAGTGCCAAGAGCTGTGATCATGGCAGTGACATGAAAAAGGGATGCACATTTGCAACGAGGCAGAGAGATGAGTTTGGACAGGGTTCTGACACAGTGGTGGAAAACATTAGAAGAGGGGAAACAGAAGTCAAACATCTACTTCTGAATATTATCTGATACAATTTTATGTAGTACAGAGTAAAACACTTTGTCAACTAGCTCTGACCAGGGGGAGAACTTAGCCTTATGGAACTGGGATGACCAAAGTGCACATCTTTAGGGGGGACAGAAGACTTTCTGAAAAAACTACATTGAGCTTTTACACATACTGCAAGGCAGTATGGTTCCTGTCAGAAAGAGGAAGGCATGTAACTAAACTGTTAAAAGAGTTTTGCGCTCATACAAAGAGGGAATTGTTGTCTTGGTTCAGGAAGTTGTGCACAGGTAGCTCTTTGCACAAAGTGGATTCTGAGAACTTACTAAAAAGTATCAAAAGGAAGATTGTAGATTGACCTCGAGGAGTCATGGAACAGCAATAAGACATGAATTTAGAAGACTGGAGGTTGGGTAGTGGTATACCTCACATCAAAGCTGTGTGTATTTTTATCACTTTATGCATCCTAGTACTAGCTAAATTTTGCACAACACCAATATACTTGAGGCGAAATATACTTGATACAAATACAATACAATACAGATACAATACAAATATACTTGAGGTGAAAATAAAAGCAGTGGAGGCAATACTTTTAATATTAGGGAAAACAGAAAGCGTGCCTGAAAAATGCAGAGAGTAGTCAGGGAGAGATACTTAATGATGCATTATTCTTTCTTCTTGCACTTAGGAACACACATCCCACAAATGTTTCAGCTGATTTGCATCAAAACACATATGATTCAACAACAATCCCAATTCCTTTAAAAAAAGAAGAACATGAATCAAGCCTAAAATCACTGGAAGTAGGATATCATGAAATTAAGAAATATTCACAGAAGTGGGTAAAAGGCATGTTGTAAATGAAACTGACACCTTCAACGAGCTCACCACTATGTCATACCAAAAAGAAGCACTCCTTGTTACTACTGCCATTTAGATAGAGCAATGACGTCCAGTCAAGATGATCTTGGAGCAACAGAGACTCAATTTATCAGCCACATACCACAAAAGCTGTGCAAAGTAATGTAACGTACAGAAAACACACACACACTGTGAAGTTACTCTTCTACAGAATATTATTATGTGCAGACAAAAAGGCACTGTTTTCTAGAGATGTACCAATTTCCAGATTAGTTCAGAAGGTTTTCCATAATGTTGATTTTTTTTTTCACAGGAAAAAAAAAAAATCTGATACATAGCTTGCAACTTTTTAGGCTGAGACAAGTTTCAGGGGATAGATGATTAATGCCTATTTTGTTTGCTCAAAGCAAGGACAAATTACTTGGCATTCCTTAAAAAAGGTGGTAACAGACTATTTTGGCTTAGTTCTTAGGTGTCTACCTGCAGTCTCTAAGATAGTTTTTACACATGCACACACGCAATTCCACTGGAATCTCTTTTATTCAGACAGAATAGCTATGATTGCAATTAACTACAATTTTAGTAGACAACAGGCAACTTAATCAAATCTTATTTCTATAAATTAGTGTTCAATCTCACAGATGCTACCTACATTGGTGGATAGCTACTATTTGAATCTCTATACTCAGTGATTACTTTGAAAACTTCGTTAAAAACATTTATTGCACTTTAACTAAGAGAAACAACACTATATGGTGAATGTGGCCTCCTGCAAATGAACTGCACAAGAAGAGAAATGTAACTAATAAAATTTGTGATTGACATTATTTTTCTTTTGCAGTTGACAGGAAAAAAAGGCTTTGGTGGTCCAGAAATAATAGCATTTTAATTAAGAATTTACAAACCTTTGTGAAAAAGGGAGACTGTAAGCACAAGCTGCTCTGTATAGTGTATTTTAGAGCAATTCCTCCCCACACAAAAAAGAACAATTCCTTTTAAGGAGAGGATCATTTGTCTAATTTTTCAGGTGTGGGTGAGTTTAAAAAAAAAAACAAAGAAAAGTTTGTTTTCTTTTATATTTCAGAAAATCTCTAGAGACCAAAATATACAAACTCAAACATATCTAACCCAGACAGTGAAAGCCTGAGGTCTGATTACAGTGTATTACCCTGACACAGGTTTAAGTTAACTGAAGAAGACAAACAAGGAAGAAGAGTTCTTACCACTGATGTGTGGCCTTTTGGAATGAAGGGGCTTTTCTTTAACAAAGTAACAGGAGATATCATCTTTCCCTGAGAAGGAATCATTCACTATAAGCACAATGTGTTATTATTGGGATTTTTAATTGAAATGTAAATTCTGGGAACACTCTGACCTAATTTACTCCCAGAAAAAGAGGGCAAAATTCTCATTTTCAAAGCACTATATAGACACTTCACTATTATTAATGAGTCTTGCTCAATGGTCTGGGCCTCTACCATTCTGCAAAGCTGACAGTATTTTACAACATCCAGCTACAGCATATTTACACAGCACTGTTGATTGTTACATCAAGTAGCTCCCTCTGATTTGTTTCTTTGACAAAACATTTTTAAGAAATGGTTTTAAAACAGTTCTAAAATGGCAAGCCTCTGTGGACAGGATGCTGAATGCACCGACAGCAGCAGCAGACTGCAGCAAAGCCTACCTGACCCAGAGTAGGATTGTGCCTGGGAACCTCCAGGCTCCTAAGAGTTTAAATCAAATCAGAGCTGTTGGGTTGTTTTGTTTTTTCCTCTTTAAACAAGCTAATTATATCTTAAAGTCTAAATTAAAAAAAGGAACCAAAATACTTCCATGACATGTCCACTGCTGAAAGAGAAGTTTGATTCATAATCTTCCAGATTATGCTTAAGATTTAGTCTCAGAGGAGCCTTCTTTTTAAGCATTTTCATGCACCAGAGTCCTAACACAAGGCCTGTATGTATTACTTGCTTTTAGATTATATGTAGCCAAAGCTAAAGTCTTTTTTCCGGTAAAGCTGGCATCCCTATAGATTTCTTCCAGAAAGAGCAATCAAGTGTTTGCAACATGAATGAACATGACAGAAACAAAGAAATTAATGGCAATCTAGGAGGAATAAAGCTTTAAAAATAGCAAGTATCTATGTAAGCTTGATCCTATCAGAGATGTGAACACCAATTTTATTTATATAAACTACGATGTGACTGAATTAAAGTATGTCTGGCTCTTTAAATGTGCAACACTGAAAAACTTTATTTGCTTTACGTTTCCTATCCAGCCTTTTTGTTAGGAGTAACTTACAGTAAAATTCCCTTTTCTCTCCATAGGTTTATATATACACCACTTTGGGAATGAGAGTTTCAACCAAGTATTTTGAAAATAATTTTAGCCCTCTATTTTAAATTTTTAAGGTTCAAATGTGTACATCTTGGAACTAAAGTTCTTTATAATACTTGTGTGGTTTTGTAACAGGCTTTAAAATGCAAAACTGCTTTCTGCAGAGTACTTCACCTTGAAACATGGTCATTCACTGTCACACTCAATCTTAATTATCTTTAAAGTCTAAACCTACTTAAATTACAAAAAACATATAATAAAATTATTTTCCCCTATGTCTGATAAAAAGAAACACAATTCCCCATGTAATAAAAGAAGTTATGAGAGTAAAATTCAATGAAATTAAACAAGGAAAACGTAGCAAGAAGAAACAAATGACACTTGTAGGGACTAAAAGCATTCTGTCTGAAGCCACTACAGTAGCACACCATGGCAAACTCAGTCCCGGGCTCCAGTAAAACAAATAAGCACCTGCTTAATTTTTAGCGTGTGAATACTCTTTTGAAGTCTAAATTACTATTCATTCACTTAAATTAAGTAATTTTCTGAATCTGAGGCAGAGTATTCAGCATTTTGCAAGATCAGTCCTTAACCATATTTACTAAGGTGATCAGCATGGAATAAATATGCACTCAAAATAAGTAAACAAAGCTTACTATGGTCTTTTTACTGACTGAAGTGGTCACTGAATCAGACTAATATGGTAGGAACCTGGACTGCTGAAAAATTAAATATGGGTCTAACCAGCCAATAACCACCATGTGAAAGATAGATACCTTTACAAAGTCACTGTCTTGTTCTCAACACCCATGTATTTATTATATGCTATTCAACTTTCTAGCTGATATAAACTGTTGAGAAAAAGCCTAAATATCTTAATTCATCCTTCTCTGTGTATTATGAGATGTATAGCAAAGATCATAATGTTAACTGTGAACAGTCACATAATACTGTGTATACTAGTATCCTGACATGGACAGTTATTAAAGCAAAACTACACAGAAGTCCAGCGCTTTCTGCACAAAGCTGAGATCAAAATGCAATTTGACAAAAAGGAATAAAATAATTCTGGCAGCAGAAAGATCAGTTAGAAAGGTAATAATAATAACAACTAAAGAAGAGAAAGGATCACCGATCTTGGAAATCCATAGGGCAAGAATTAAATACTATAATCAAATTGTTTGTGCAACCATTTAGCATCTCATTTTCTTGCTGTGCAAGCTGAAGAACCACTTGAGACAGGCCATCTTGGAGAGTAACAAAGTGCACCAATAACTAACATGGGATTAAAAGAATATTGATAGCCTGTGACAAGCAGCTTCCTGAGAGATGTTTCTTAGTCAAATAGCAGCAATCATTAAATATATGAGGGTCAGTCAATTTAATCTGCTCTTTTTATATGGATTAGTTTAGCAAAGTAACAGAAGAGACAATTAATGCCTCCATAGCTTTTCATGCCATGACACTAGCCCATCATTTTTAAAACAAATACTTGAAAGATGATTCTCTACACTACTGCATATGGCTATACTCATTTTAGCAACTACCAACAGCACTGATAAGGACTGACTTTATTATGAGGCACAATTATACATTCCAGAAAATCATTACAGTAAAAGTATATACTATCTTTTAAACAAACAGATCCCTAAATATTTTACATAAAGGTTTAAACTACTATCCAAACTGAAATCATAATCCTGGAGAGGCTCCACCCCTCTATGCCACTACTGAGTTTATCATTCAACAGATTTACGTCTAGGGATGTAACACTGGCATCAATGAAACACATACAATTCTTGAATGAAATGTGGTTACTGTTCAGGAGTGGAGAAAAGTCACATAAAAATGCAGGGCAGGAGGCAAAGAAAAATTCTCATCACACTCTATAGAAAATTTCTGTAGGCTGAAAAAAATAAGTGTGACCTGCTTGGAAAAAAAGAGTATCTTATATGCCATAGTAAAGAACTACACACAGCTAAAAGAATACCAGTTTAAAGCTTCTATTTAGAAAGTCAGAGCACTGGTCTACAAAGAATAATTAAATGAAACCCTAGAAGAATTTGTAATTGATAAACTATAATTAGAATTTGGCCAAGATGAGAGGGTAACACTCCAGCTCCTGATGGGAAGTGTTATGAGCCATTTTAAGGCCAGCCATAAAGCTCTTGCAAGCAGTAGCCAACTGTCCAAGGCCACTAGAGACCATTCAGCAGCCAGAGAATCTGATCCAAGATTGCATTTCCAACTTGCACAGATAGGGAAAGTTTTGACAATGTTACTAGATTTTCCAGGATCTCCTCAAGCAGCTGTTCATACAGGACGCAGCACCTCCATGCACAGATCTTTCAGCACTACACTTTTCTCAGGTGTTTCCCTCTTGGCCCTTTTTGACAGTTGTTTGACAGATGATACAAATTGCCTGACACAGATTTTAAAGTCAGATATTTAAGAAAACGAATTACAACTGATGTCTTTGGTGTAATGCTTTGTGACACAGATAGTTAGGGAGAGTGACACAGTTGGAAAATAATGTAAGCTGAAAGTGTTTGGAACAGCTTGGGATCCAAGGTGACTTTGTGCTGTAATTCACTACTTCTTTTATAATTGTTTTGTGATACACCTTCTGGGTGAGATACAAAGCCCAGGAGAGTCAACAGGTCCATTTCCAGTGACTTCTCTGTCCTTTTTATCATTTCCTAGTGAGACAGCAATGCCAAGTCAAAGCATACTTAGCAAAGCTTGTACAGAATTAGATCTCACAATTAGTCTTTCAAACTTCACTCCTTCAGCGTGGGTTGCTGAGTGTAAATTTCCATCTTTTTTGTCTTTAAAGAGGAAAAAACTTTTCTTTGAGCTAGAGAGGAAGAGACATCACCAACACTTCTGCCCCACCGTGTACTCCCATAAAGAATTCTTAGCATGCTGAGCTAAGATTTCTGATCTTAGCTGATCAGATTTCTGATTTACAATTCCTGATCTTTCTTCCCTAGTTTGTTCAATAGTGAAGTAGGACAAGAGAGGAAAACAAGTGTGTGCCCTTGATGTTATTCAGGTTGGCAGCAACTGATCTGATGCTATTATACTGGAAGGTTTCTTCTGATAGCTGTATATTGCCCCAGAGACATTGGTCAACTAAACAGCAGAGCTAAAAGCATGGTGCTCTAACTTCAGTTTTGTTGGTGAAACAAAACAAAACAACCCAAAAAAGAAAAGAAAAAAGCCCCTAACACACACCTCCCAAACAATCCCCCAAAACCAAATCAACCTGAACATTGGGCGGATACAAGCTGAGCTTGCAGATATAAACTTAGTATTGCCGCAAAGTCTCAACATTATTTGAGACTGTATGCTAGTCTTTTCAGGAGTGTAATGCCTCTAAGAAAATAAGACATTTAAAATAAGCATAATACAAAGAAAAATGAGGCCAAAGGGGCATTCAGGGAATAATTAGGTGGTACTAAAGAGTGTAGTTTTTTTGGTAGGCAGACTAAACTTTAGCATTCAGTTTTCAACTAGCAGTTAGAAGAGACAGATTATAGTATCAGACTTGCTCTACAATACTTTAACAACACACTGATGCACAGACCCTCCTGACAACCAGGGTGTATCTTTTACTCAGTTAAAATTAACAGTAAAAGATGGTTTATGAATCTTGGAAGCTAACACAACTCACTCCTATAAAAACCCAGAGGACAATGTTCCAAGGGCTCATTTAGACAAATAATATATTGTGTCTGTTTCATATAGAGAGGGAATTGGGGTACAAAATATGGAACCTGGTGTGCAACTGAATGTCCTTAACTTCAGAGTAAGTACTGGAACTTACAATTCCTATTCTGGAACATCATTAGCTAAAAATAAGCTTAGAACACTATCATACACAAGAAAGAGCAGCAAAATCTGGCCCTGTGCTGGCTGTGCAACAATTCAGTAAATCTGGCCCTACTTAAGTTTCAGTGGCCACCAACAGTGTGAAGTATTGCTCAGTAGGAGAAAATGAGGCAAATCCAGTCCAGAGTAACCTGCTCATTTTAATTAAAAAAACAAGAATGGAATTAAAGGTTGCTTTAGGCAATAATGATAAAGCTGAATTAACATCAACATGGGAAACCTTCCATTTACCATCCTGGAACGATCACATTTTAACATGTTTATTGCATGTATTATTTCTAAATATTTCTAAATTCTAACAGTCTATAATAAACATGAAGAACAGAAAGTTTCATCTTGGCTCACTAAAATGGCCTTGGGATTCTTGAGTTCAGTTGCACAACAAGCTATTCCTTGTCTTGGCGTAGAGAGAGACTTAACCCAGAACTGTAGACTGACTCAAACACCATCCAGTGGTAAATGGGAGTTACTACATTACAGCAGCAGCTCTGCCTACATTACCCTCCCTTTACAATAAAAGTAGTTAAAGTATTTCAGAAAACTGGACAGACGAAGGCAACTGTACCTCAGCTGAAGGGAAAATAGATAAAATAGAAACGTAATGATGTTGGGATGTAAAAGTAGATATGAGAAAAAACAAACCCCAGCAATTACAGCTGCCATTTTACAGGAGACTTCCAATAAATGACCTTCAACAACTTGAGCTAACAAATCCGTCTCTACAACATGACAGTAAAAGTGGCTTCTGTGGATTGACCATGATCTCTGCACTGATTAGAACATGACATTTATATCTTAAAAATATGCACCATGTAATTCACATACTCTGCATTTTAGTCCTGCTATGTCCCTTAGAGAGCAGTGTTCAGCACCACCATAACTCCTTTGCAAAAACCTAGATCCTCTCCACAAGTCCCAATCAGGCTTACACATCTTATACACACTGAAAGAAGAGATTAAATAGCCATAACAGAAAGGAAGGAAGGAAACATAGCTGCTCTGTTAAGAAACAGAAAAGTTGTTGATTTTGTTCTAGACAATCACTGTTCTTTGCATCATTTGGAGAAAAGATTCCTAGGAATTACAATGTCATTGACTGACCTATTGTAATGTAGCCAGACAAGAGACATTGTTCTTTTCCTCCTTCCTCTGCCATCTCAAAGAGCCTTGTACTGCTATCAGACTTACATAAGGCACTTTACAAACATATTACTTGACTGCATTGCTGTACTTCACACAAAATTCAGAACGAAAACAAACCAATTTGTAAGACCAACAACCCAGACCCTCCCTTTCGCCTGACCTTAGCCTTATTTCTAAAACATTCATATAACTGTCTTTAATACATTTAATATTGCTTCTACCCATACATTTCAAATCATAGAAAAATTTCAGTTAGAAGGGACCTCTGGAAATCACCAAGTCCAACCACCTGCTCAAATCAAGGCATACAAAGCAACCTCTCTCTCTCTCTCTCTCAAAAGTAAGTAAAAATATTTTGGTCCAGGTTCTCAGTTTGTTTGACTTCAATGAAGATGTCCTAATTTACATGTTACTGTACACTTGGTCTTTTGTACAAGTAACTACAATTCCCTTGGCAGGAAGTTATTGTTATTTAAACACATGGAAAATGGAGGCAGAGAATTTGAATGCATCTCTGTTTGTCCATCTGGGAATCATCATTAAGATCTGAAGTTCTTAGGTGGGGTAACCTCATCAAAATATAAATTATTGCACCATATTTCTACCTCATATATTATATGGAATACTAGCTGAGGAAATCACCTAATTTAGTATCTTAGAACAAATGAATCAGAAAATTTAATTTTAGAATTTGAGATGCACAGTTCCAAACACAAAAGTCAGGTGTTTTCTTAGTGTATTTGTATTTTAATATCTTGGACCTGGGATATTCTGACAGCTGTGAAATAAATAATCTAAATCATTATTAAAAAGAAGAGCAGCATGTTATTTTTAGTCCTTAAATCATCAGAATTGTTGATAAAGAAGAGAAAACAGAAATACAAGAACCCAATAAACAAACAAGCTTTATAAAAAGAATTCATACCTACTTATTTGCCAGGAGTTCACATATTCATCCCAACATGCCTACTCACATGACATGCCAGAGACCTTAATGGGAATTCTTACCTTAACAAAATGGCCTCGTACCCAGTGAATACTTAGCAATGGCCAACATAGCTCATGATATCCAAGTAGCCTGACAGAGCAACCTCTCACTACGTTTTATGCAAGTAAAGAAACAGGGTTATGTCAACACAGTTGTGTTGAATTTAAGGCACCATAACTCACATACTGGAAGATCTTCACAAGATAAATCATATTTTTAAAGATAGTTACTCTTTTGCGTATATATATTCATAAACAAAAAAGGATGTGAATTCAACTACCGAGGAGCGTTCTACAGTCAATAGTTATGTTGTTAGCAGCCAAGGACATGAGAGGGTTTCCCTGCATACGGCTGTGAGGAGAGGCATGCAGAGGAAGGGATCCTCACACCCTCACCCTGATGGTTAGCACACTGGTGTGCAGGCACACTGCAAAGGGATTGCTTGGGCACCCTGCACGGTACCACAGGGCTTCTCAGATTCCATCTGCCCCAGCCACACTGGGCTCTGTCCAGCCACAAGGCCAGGCAAAGGAGAGGGTGCCAGGGCTGCCAGAGAGGTAACACCCTTCTCACTCAACTAAATGTGCTGAGTAGGGATGCCCCCATCTTCAGATTGAGAAGTACGACAGCAGGCTTATGTACACATACAAGATTATTTTTCAGAAAAAGTCTGAAAATGTCTATTAAAGTTCAGAAAGTGTTCATTAAGTAGCATGAAAGTAATATAGTACAGTTGAAATCAAATGTATGCTCACTTCCCCTTGCAGGTGAAATCTCAATGCCAACAAAACCCCTTTACACTCCAGCATGAAGTCAGAAATTTACTGCAGGTCTGAATATGGCTGGATGCCATGGATGTCCTCCATTCAAACCCATAATATTCCCTACACTGTTTACATAAATTGACCTCAGTTTTCTCTGCAGTAAAAGAAACTGTAGCAAGAAACAAACAAAGAAAGTAAGAAGTTTTGAAGAATAGAGAAGGTGGCATCTAAGGTGATGTAGAATGTGGGAAATATGTGTTGTTTTAAAGCCACATGGAGAGAGAAGAGGAAGAACAAGTGACTAATTCAGTAAGTAGAAAGAGTTGTATTTTTCACTTGTACCTCAGCAATACTTGACAGCAGTTAACTTCTTCATTTCCCAAGCCTCAAAATGTGTAAGAGTAGTAGATAAGCACATAGCTTATTCACATTTTGAATAGCAACAAAGTAATCAGTTACACCATCAACAGCAATAAACCAGTCAGCTATACTGAAGTTAAATATTCCATTGGAGCAAATACATACATCTAACAGCTGGTAAGTCATACTGCTAGCAGCTTTAGGATGAAATCATTGCATTGTTTGCTTATGTTTTAGATGATTTTTAAGTCTTCAGCAATATGATTTTTTTTAATGGTAAGAGAAGAGATTATGGAAAGCTTACTTGGTTTCAAAATACCATTCTATCTCTACACGGATATGCTGCGACAGTGTAGTTTCCTCTGCTGCTATAAGTTATCTGTAAGTATTTATGCAGTATTCCACTTTGTTCAACTTCTTCCATGCTTCCAAAATCTACTGGGTATGCTTTCAGGTTAAGTGCGTAAAAATCTTACTTAGTATAGTTGAAAACATGAATATAAATGGGTGATTCTCCATTGGTACAAATACTTTTATCTAATTCAATAGGATTATTTAGTGTGCTTCACAGATTAGTAATATTTTCCTCACACAGACAAATGTATAAGCCACAAATGTTTTGGTGTTTAGTTTGGTAGCCTAAGCAATCCTTTCCTGCATTGAAAACCTTTGCAAGAACTCATTAAACAAGCAGAATTAAACATAAGATACTAGGAGACACTGGCAGCTAATGAGTTACATACTTTATTGAATGCACTGGCATTCGATAGTGCAAGAGCAGAGAGCAAGCTGGTGTGCTGTATTCTCAAAGTAGCAAACAGCTTTGTCCTGATTACCCACATGAGATTCACTGTAGATCAGGGTTCACATTTGCAATAACTGTGTACCCTGTACTGTTTGATGTGATGATGACTTTTAAAGTCCACTTTTCAGACAATTTTATAGCCATGTTCAACTTAGAGTGAGCTTTATCCCCGATACAGCATGAAACTAAACCAGTTCCTTCAGTCAGAAGTATCTGGGGCTGATTTGCTTGATTTTTGGAAGAAACAAAGTTAGAACTGCTCTATAGAGAACAAAATTTTAAATCTCCTGTATAGAACAAATGTGAGATGCTTGTGGAGTGAACTAGCTTCTTAAATCTCAACTTTGGACTATACAAGTCTCACCTGAAAAAAAATTAAAGAGATGTGTTAGTGTGTGACATTTTATAAATATTGTAGACACATTTCAACCAGTGCTTTAAATCTTCTGTTAACAATAACTGGTATTAAAGAAAGGAAAAGCTTTAGAACCTGCGATCATCAATCTATGTTAGATGCTCTTTTGAATTATACACTAGACTGGGACTCAGGAGATGCAAATCCACTTCTGCAAGATGTTTCTAGGCAAGTTGTATCATCACCCAGGAAATCCCCCTTCCCACATCTGTGGAAATTGCTGGAATCTGGAAAGGTCGAAATCCCATTTTTGTAATTTTATTAACTAACAGTTTGTTTTTCTTATGTCAGTGCTATAAATAAGTACATGAGCAACTGAGTGGCAACTAGATGCTTACAGCATACTCCTTATGTCCCTTACCAACATTAAAGATCATGGGCCAAGACTTTTACTTTCACTGGTTTTTATTAAGCTTTGGAAAAAAACTGTAGTACAGTATAAACATTTGCTATATTCCAGATTTCACACAAGGATGTATGTACTAAGTGACCTACACTTGAGACAGTGTATCAAGAGCAAGGGAGCATCAGGACTTCTGTATTTCATTGAGCTCCAGAAGGAGTCTGATTATATTCGTAATTATATTGGGGAACCAGGTTCTGCAGCCACAGAGACATGACTCTCCTCTTGCTAATATCTGATTTATAACAGTATGAATAAAAAGGGAATCAGGACCCTAGATTCCCTTCTTAGTTCTGTGACCAGGTCACTGCTGAAGTTTGGCAAACTGCTTAAATAATCCTATTAGCAAAGTCCCTTACTCTGCTAAGGAGGTAAAATTATATCTGTCTATTTTAAGGGAACTAGTGTAGTCCAATATCTACATTTATAGAATATTTTGAGAGTCCTAAATAAATGGTGCTATTGAAATAAAAAGCAGTATCACCCCCTTTTGACCTGAGCAGCAAGCCAACATGTAGGGCACTCTCTTTCCATTAGGAGAAAATGATGATAAAGTCAGCTCCCTCTTTGACACAAACAAAATCCTGTTTCCCTGAACATAAGAGGAATTAAACAGCTGGAGATGGTTTCTGTTCTCTTAATTCTAAGCTTTCTTTTCTCAGCATTTAACTTAAAAAGCTCTGACACTTTTCTCAAGTAAATGCTACCAGTGTTCATGTGGTTCTGGCTGATGCTTTTTTACTGCTTTTTCTTTCTCCTTACAAGCTGTTTTTCCTGCGTTGTTCCCTCAAACAGTTGTGCTAAAGCAATACTCTATAAAGCCTCTCTGTCTGCAATAGTCTGAGAGGCCTCACGTGTGTCTTTGTTTTGGGCAGTGTCACGTGTATGCGGTTTGTTGGAGGCCCCCACTGTTTCAGCTACCTGGTTCAATAAAGGGGCTTAATTACTTCTTACTAACTTTCTAAAATGGAGGACGATGTCAAAGGCCCCAGTTTCAACCTACAGCAGTACTATCATCAATACAATCAATGACTAATAACAGCTATACAAAGGCAAATGTTTCCTGGCAGTTCTTAAGTCTAATCTTAAAGGTGACATACAAAGCAAAACAAATTCAGGCAAAGATTTTCTTCCTTAAATACCATAAAAGTGCCAATGACCCTGTCCAGAAATACATTTTTAGCAATTGTTTTAAGTCCCTTTTTTTCCCTTTTTGCAGACACTTATGTTCTGATACTACACTGATGTTCCTTGAAGTTCTCATCCTGACTTGTGTGGTGAAGCCAGCTGAACATATTGTTTTGTATAGGTACAATTAGTATTTTGGACGTGGTTATAGCTTAAGCCACTTCTTACCATAACAGCTTTGACAACAGTATTTCCTACTACAATTATGGTAGTGTAAATGTGCTTTGACTAGTATGGCTTTACCCTCCACAGGGATACCTTTCTACTGGTAACGAACTTCATTAATTACCTGGCTATGTCCAGTTAAAGGAATAGTATGATATACTGGTACCAACAGCAGTGCAGGTATTTCTGATGATATATTCTGCAGTACTTTTACCAAACCAAGCTATCCCCTCTTTTTTTTTTTTTTTTGCCTTCCCACCAAGGACATTCAATATTAAAAAAAAAAAGTATGGTTTTGATTTTGGCTTTTGAAGCTCATATGAAACATATATAAACACTGCCTGCAAGAGCTGAGCAAACATTTGTAAAAGTCCTCAACAGTCAAAATTAGTATAGCTTATTAGTACTACCTTTAAAACAGTTGTTTGATTTTACTTCGGTTTCATTTCACAATGAAACCTACTACAAATCCTAACTTAGGGGAAAGAAAAAAAAATAAATCAAAGCATCTTGTTTTGTCTTCAGGGGGAATTTTGTTCCTCTGCAAGAATAAACAGAACAGGTAGATTCCTAAGAAGACCACAATATTACATGGCATTGTTGTTGGACAGGTTTTCTAGTGATTTGTAAATGAAATTTTTTTAAGTACAGAAATAGACAAATATGGAAACATCTTTAGGTTTCAGATCCCAAAGACACAAGACATCATTCTTTTAAGCAGGTGTGCCTTCCTGAGCAGCTGCTTAAGATTAGTAAATTACAAGCTGAGGATTTTATTCTTAAATATGGCTAAAGAATAAAATCTTTAGTCTGGCAAGTTGGAGTCAAACTGCCACAATGAGCACCTGTTGAGAAAGCCCATTATTTGAAGCTGGGGGTTCTGGGTGAAAAGATCACTGTGAATTAATTTTGATTGCTTCACAAAACTCTGCATAACAAATGGTCTCTGACAGGGGTATCAGGGGACTTCCATTTGAAGGGGAGAAAAAAAGATTTTGTTTCTAGGAAGGTAACATAATCTCTGCAATGACATTAAAACACACCAGTGGCTGCACTTGCTTGAATCTCTCTTCTGAAACAGATTGTATGTGCTTAGGTTACCAGGTATTATGTTTGGGGAGGGGAAAGAGAAACAATTGATATCAAAATCTTATCTAAAAGATTAGCTAAGAAGAATATGGTCAGAGATCCATGAATCCTGAATTGTTAAGGCAGTTACTTGCTCACAAGTTTATTCACAGCCACGTTTCTGTGTGTTCTGGATTGCTATATACGTTGCCAAAATGGAAAAGGAGGAGAAGAGAATAAATCAAATCAAAGTTTTTGCAGTTGACTAAATAAATCAGCAGCTTTCTTGTACAAGTTAATTATAATAGTAAGTTAAAGTAACACTAAGGATCATATGAATATCTGGTAAATATTTCTCTCACTTGGTATACGGGCTATTGAATATGAAGCAGTTTCTGTCTCTCTGAAGTTTTCATCCGAAATAGACAAAAGTGCTACCTGTCTATCATTCCCTGATTAAATCTAAGGCCAAGCTTACCATCTGTTTGTGCAAATGAAAAGTGTAATATTCCACCAACTACTCTGCATGACCACTTTACCTAAGTGTTTCCTGCAAAATGATTTTCAGTTCATCCAGAGATTATTTTTAGAACAAAAAGAATCACCAGAAAGCACCATGCTTTTAGCTAATAATCATGATCCAGCTGACTTTATGCTTGATTTGTCAACTCTTAGCCATTAATAGTACATGAATTGCAACTTCTACAATTCCTTCAAAACTGACTGTAAAAGCTATATACATATGAAGATAATAAAATGCTCATATTGACCTCCCTTCTTATGTGAATTCTGTTTTTAAGGCAACCTGATTTATATCATCAGGGTATTGCACCTACGCAAAGACTTGGATGTGCTTGGATTCATAAGGGTACCAGAGGCTTGTGTCTATGCCTAGCAAAATCATTGCAGCCATAATAAAGCCAGAATACAGCCACACATTCTGTTAAATAAAAATAATAGAAAAAAAATCTAGGTAAATCAGATCCCGTACTTTGTTAATTTATGGTATAGGTAAGAATCACTCTAGTATTAGGCCACCAGGCATCTAATCTTTCCAACTTTTGCAGTATCTCTGTATTACACTACTGGGCACATGATGGCCAAGTGAACAAAGAAATACTGACGCTCTTCTATCTCATTCTAAAAACCAGACCGATGTACTGTCACAATCCCAGAACAGAAATATGAGATGACGTCTTCAAGCAGTGATGCTTTGCCGTTGTAAATAAAACTGATAAACTGAGCTGTTTGGAGTATTGTCCAAATGTATGTCAGCTCCATTTACCTGCACATACCTTTGACAACACTACGGTCCTGCAGCCCTCATGCCCAGCTCCTGCCATCCCAGAACCTTCCCACAGATGGATGCACAAGGGAGGAGCTGACTGCACAAAGACAGTGCCTCATATAAGTCACTTAAGTTGGACAA
The DNA here is from genome assembly GCF_031877795.1 of Strix aluco. Taxonomy (NCBI): domain Eukaryota; kingdom Metazoa; phylum Chordata; class Aves; order Strigiformes; family Strigidae; genus Strix; species Strix aluco. Next base: position 17,109,927 of record NC_133944.1, read on the forward strand.
TTCAAGGTTTTTCCCACCAACTTTATTTTTTTCTCCCAAGCTTCAGCTATCCTGAATAGCTCTTAAAACTAACACATGTATCTCTTCAAGCAATATATTTATCCTCCTGCTAATTCCATTGTTCATCTAATACAAGGCATGAAGCAATGGGTAAAAGTGGAAAAAAAAAAAATCCCAAAGAGGTTGTTTCATCTTTTTCTCTATCTTTTTTTTTTTAAAGATAAATTTTTTCTAATAATGCCCCTGTGATTCTATTACAGCACATTCAAAAAGCAAAGCACACTAGAAAAGTATGAGCAGTGGGAAATATGTAATATATCCTTCTGCTTTTTTTCTTCATGTCTCCAAAATAAACTACAAATTTCCCATGTTGAAAAGTTCTTCCTTAAGTTAATAAAATCTGTCACTTTCCATAATGGTTTATTTGAAGACAGTCCACAGGTGCAGTATTCTGTTGTTCACAGCTTGGGAAGTCAAGGCTTATAATAAAAAGCCCTCTGTGTTATGGTCCTCCTTCCCCATCAATTCACATCAAGTATTATTAGAATCATCTGCCACCTCAGTGGTGCTTCCTCTGTGCTCAAACTGCAGAAGCAACAATGACATTTTACTGCTCTGCAGGTGCTGCTGTGTGTGGTCATGAACACAGAAGTGTGGCCTGCTATTGTTCTCCAGTAGCACTTTGATCTCAAACACAAAAAGCCATAGCTGGCTGCCCTATTCATTCTTATGCTGGGTTTATATGGGTGAGAGAAAGAAGAGGTGACAAGAGATGGGCAATCCATAATATTTATTTCAACAAATGCTTCAAATCTTTTTAAACATCATAAGAACATGGCTCATTAAACTACAACAGCCTTGAAATTGTGTTATAAAACCACAAAACAAAAATCAATACTTCTGCTGGAAAGGAGGTAATGAAATATATCGAGTTGGTTGAAAAGTGGTTTGTATGAATCATAATATTATTATGTGCACATCACTTCTACTCCCAATACTTAAAGTTAACAAACTAGGGAGTGCTTTCTTTCCCATCACTTAAACAGGTGCTACGAGGTGGTATTTATCAAAGTTATTTTCCACACTCAATCCTTCTGCCATAAATAATGCTGGGATATAGGAGGCTTAGTAAAGGGAGATCAATTCAATGCATATTTGCTACCTGAGCTTCAGCTGTTGTATTATTTCACAGTCTGATCAATAGCGTGCTCTATAAGAGCAAAGGAAAAAGCCACAACATCACCCTGATGAGTCACTGTAGGTTTATTACTGAACCAGAAGGATGTAACATTTCTGATTTTAGTAAAGACTAAATTTGGTAGCAGCATTTGACTGCTATTAAATAGTTTAACACTCTAGTTCAAGTCTTTTGCAATGACTTGTCCAGATTTTCAGCAGTGTTACATAAACTCTTCTGGAATCAACACTCCCTTTTCTGAAAAAGATCCTCTGGAATATTATTTAGAATTCTCTCTCATTTATTTTAAACTGGCATTACTGCTCTTCAAGTGAATCCAGAGAAATCTGGTACTTAAAGACATTTTAACACAGGCAAGCAATAATGGCATTAAAAATGAACACTGAACAGTATGAGATGAAGGAACAGGAAGGAAGCACTCATGAAGGAGGCCTAAGTTATTTGATTCTCCCAGATGTTAATGTAGGTTTCTCACTCAGAAACTGTAGTGTAAGGTTCTATCGAACAAAACCCAGGAAAAATTCACCCCTTTCCACCCACAGCCCTTCACATACACATACTGTGAAAAGTTTCTTACTTAATCTTTCCCCAGAAAAATCAACCATAAATACCTGGAAACAATAAAGAACAGAAGGAAGAAGACACTAAATGAGACTAGCAAGAGGCTCAGCAGCTACTTGCAGCCACTATACTCTCACCCTCCTCAGAAATAAAAACCCAAATCTGCCAGAACTGCCCATCCCTGCCAACCCCCTTTTGTAGTGTAATCAGAAGACAGCAAAAACTTCCCATATCAAAATTCATCCATTTAAAAGGACAGTGCCACACCCACAAAAGTCTTTGAAGAAGAAATAAAGAAGAAAACCATATACCAAAAGTCAATTGATGTAGGGAACTAAAAGAAGGTTTTTTAAGACTTGTGCAGAGTGCTTAGATTAACTATTTCCACCAAAAGAAAAAATAGATAGTATTAAACAGAGTCCAAGCTAGGCTCTGGGAAGAGAGGAATACAGAGCATAACCCGAGACCTCTGTACCTCTGATTTGCTGAAGAGAACCAAGATGAGATCAACCCTTGATTTAGGACAAACTCATCCAAGAAATTTCCATAGTTGCCACTGCTGTAGCCAAAACCAACTTTGCTCATCATTTCTGACACTATGAACACTGACAGGGTAGACTGAACCATTTTACTGCACATCAGCCATTCCAAAGTCTCCTGTACTGGAGATCTGTCCTAACAGACATCCCATCATTTTAGATAGTTATGGTAGCACTGGAAAGAGTCAGAACGTCCACTCAGCACCAGAGACCAAAAGCTTAGATTTTATGTCACCCAAGCAGAAAAATCTCACTTTCTACAGCATGTGAGCTTCTAAGCCCAGCTGGGGGCTGTTTCTGCAGACACTGACGAAATGTCATCCTGTAAATGAACATCTCAGCTTTCCTTTAGCATGAAGAACAGACTAGTTTCTCCAATTCCAGCAGAGGTCCTTTCCAAATTATGCTTTGATTTTACTACTTACCAAGAGAGGAAGAAAAGGTACTACAGCTGGTAGGTACTGATATTTAATCTTGAATTTATTTTTACTTTATTGTTTTCTATAATTAGTCATCTTTCACCAGCTCTACTGCTGCTAGAACCTTTTCCAGTAACTGTCAACATTACACAGAGCCTTAACCCCTGAGAAAGAAAGAAAGAAAGAAAGAAAGAAAGAAAGAAAGAAAGAAAGAAAGAAAGAAAGAAAGAAGAGAAGTGGAATACAAGAGACAACTACTAATCCTGAAGAGAGAGACATATCACATCACCACAGGACTCCCTGCTACTTCAGAGCCTTCTCCAGTAACGAACTGTATGTTAACTTCATCCACTTATGGTTGAATCTCCCCCAAAACTTATTTGAGAATGCAGCAGCCTGGATTTGGCCCTCTACAAAGGGCTAAGAGTATACTGCATACATGTTCCCACAGTCCCATCCTGTGTCAACTACAGGAGCCTGACTACATCATGGCTCTATCAGCACATTGACTCCTTTATGCTTGTACACATAAAGAATAATCAAACAACAAACTAATTGCTTTCATTTGATAACAATAAAAAAAAAAAATCATTATTTTTCTGGGGGAAAACTGCTGGCCAGACAGGGCAGGCATGAGGATGATAGTGTGTTTGTCTAGGATGTCAGCTTGTAACTGTCCACTGTCATGGGATTTGGGCCATGATTTTAAGTGACTTTGTGTCATCATGTTTTAAAAGCCTGATTTTCAGACAGAGTAGCACTTTCTAAAAATCATGATTCTTTGGGATGGTTTAAATGGAGCATTATATGAATTGAAATAGCAAAATAAAGCATTGAGCAAGCTTGAAATTTAGGCCAAGTTGAAAGAAAGGTACGTGTGTGTCGGGTGGAAATTGCTGCCCACATTCTTCATTTCTCCTGTTCTTATTGTTGTTACTGTTGTCAATATCTGATTTTCAGATAAAAAGAAAGCCCTTCGAGATGAGCAGTAGATAAAATCAGGACTTCAGACCTTAGCTGACAGTTACTTCAGACTCCTGATGAAATGAAACTCACTCTGTTCTGTTTCTCTGCAAGACGGTCAGGGAAAGAACATCTAAACATAAACAGAACTTGCTGACTTCTATGGCCAGTGTTTCAAAACCCAGAGTTACCCTTTCAAAAGCAAAGATTGTCACTGCCATATATAGGGTTATAAGGAGCAAATTGGTCAAACAGAGAAAAATCTCTCAGAGGATCCAAAAATATCTCCTGTCTTTATCATCATTGCTAGTGCTCAACAGTAGAGCAGACAATGGATGTACCTGCAGCTGCATTTCAACACATGGCTGCACTACTGTGCCTGTTGCTTGTCATTTTCTACAGTACATGGAGATACATACTCTCTGGGAGAAAACAAGGAGCATCAGGAACATTACAGAGACTTGCACCAAAAACAGCAGCTGCAGAGGCCTCCAATTTGCACACTTTATTTCAGTGCACTCTCCACTACACAATACTGGCACTAGCCCTTTCACATCTTCCCTCCTACCTCACACACTACCCTCAAACAACCAGAAAGTCACTAAGGCAACAAGCCTGACCCTAAACTGTCATACTGTACATCATCCAGCATTTTTCTTGTGATTAAATATAACCTTTAAAATTCCATATACTTTGTTTTACCATTTTTTTTCATACACGGGGAATATATCAAGAGAACTCATTACCTGCAGTCCAGGCTGAAAGTTATCTGTGATAAGTATCACTGAAATTGGAAATCAACTACAGGCACTTATCTGCAAGGCAGCAAATACAATTAATATTTCCTTGTACTGTGCCTCAGAAAGGGACATTCTGTCTATATGGAAAATTTTGAAAGATTGTGTCTACATCCAGTAGTTCAGCAAAAATACAGTATCTTGAGACCTTTTGCAAAAATTGATTATTTGTTCTTACAAATACAGTAAAAATGTAAGCATGTACAACATGGCATTCACTTTTAAACTTCATCTGGTAAGTGGCAAATGTGGTCCTGAGCTACCAGCAGAGCACTTCCAGGTGTTCTGATAGATGCTGAAACTCAAAATAGCTGTTTTGTATTGGATATTTTATAAGCATTTATATTCCCAGAGAGGAGCCATGTATGGCATACACACATTGTAAAAGACCAATCTGAAAAGTTTCATATCTAAATATCCAAAATAAACAGAAATTAAAGGTAAGGAACTATTGTTGGCATCATTTTACAAAGCACATCAAGAGCAACTTGCCCAAGGCAACACGTGCCCAGAGCCAAGGATGAAACTTCCATTTCCTAAATTAGCCCCTCACACTTTAACCACAAGTGAAACCTTTACATAAGCCTCCAAGGTTCCAAACCACGCACAATTAAAATGTAATAAATTCCATTCAACAGCACTAACAATAAAGGAATATGTGTGCATCGAGCTAGTACATGCATCAGTAGATAGCGGGTGAAAGCAACAACAAAATAATATGTGCAAACATCACCGATGCAGGAATTAAATTTCAGAATTGCTGTCAACTTTTCATTTTCACTAATTGCTTTTAAGAAAGCCGGACATTTTTCCTCAGTCCATTTTACCTTTTTCCTCCATTTGACAAATATTGATTTTCATTTCCTCCAAGTTTAAGTGCATTGAATGCTATTGTGACTGGTTTGTTTGCTTTTTTGTTTGTGTCCCAGCTTTATTGAGGATGCCAGCATGAATGCATACAGCTTTGGAAAGAAAGAATTGGTTTAATAACTTCTTCAAATCCAGGAGAGAACACAGAAGCCCAGTCTACTTTTTTGTATAGGTCAAGCAAGAAGTGTGACTCTAGGCGACTATCTAATGTCAGTAAGGAGACTGCTGAAGTAATAGCCTTGGTGTTTTAAGCTGTTACTCCTATGCTCTGTCACAACAGGACAAATTCTCAAATTCTGGAGTGTTCTCCCTCCACTTCAGCGCAAAGTTAGACATAGTATCTTAAAAATGCCTTTGGGGGCATTTTAAGCTAAGCCCATTTTGTAGACAGTTGGCCCTTTAGGAGGCTTGGTTTGGAAGGCAACATCTCATGAAATTCTGGCTCAAACGAGCTGCAGCTTTACGAATTCTCTTCTGCCTGACTCACAGTTACATAGGCTCAATCTCCTTTCGTAAGATGATCTCCTCAAGCTTTGTGAACATGCCTGGTACATTTTGGACACTTCCCTATCTTATGGTCTTATTCACCAAGTAAGAAATCACTCCATCTTTGTAGTGATATGAATAAAGAGTGCTTACGTGATCTATTCCACCCTTTCAAATATGGAAGGGGGAGGAAATCTCAGTGGAACGAAATAAACATCTGGACTGAAAAGGAAAGACAGTAACACCTTAAACTGCCACAGACACTGTTACAGAAATTGTCTGTGCAGCGCTCAGACATTCATCAGTGTTAGAAGCCAAAACAAGTTCAGCTGACTTAAGCAGGGGGTTAAATTAGTTTACATGTATCAGCACCAGAGGTCTATGCTGGTATTAAGAGATCCCCCATAACTGAGCTAACTAGTGATCTAGCCATCACAAACAGCCTCGTTCTCATCAGCAGCTCTGACACAAGTTGCCGAGAGGACTTGGTATTCAGCCTAGACAAGTAAACAGACACATAAACCTCTGAAATCTGTTCTGTCTCTCTCTATATAATTTGCTATTCTCTGGATCCTCTAACCAACAGAAAGATAGGAGTTCATATGAATGCACAGTTAGCATTGAACACGATTATCCACTTAGTTATTGTACATATGAAACAAATGTTAGCTTCAGTATGTATTAACTGACATTTTAAAATCCCAATGAAAGGAAAGCAATTTAGAATTATTCACTGCCAAAGGAAGCTCATTTTCAAAACAGGCACTGCTTTGAAAAAAAAAATCTTAACGTGATTCATTTGGTTAGTCTCACTGGCTCCGCTTTGAAATTATTTTTCATGGAAAAGATGGGGAAAAGAAAGAAAGAAAGTAGTGACCAGTGGGGTTAAATCCATGACAGCGTGCCAGACTCCTCCATTTTTCGCTTTCCATATTCAATTCTGAATACTGCTTGTGTTGCACCACCTGATGCCAGGTGCTGCAGGGCTTCTGCTACACCCACCTGACATTGTGATGCTGCATTTTTAAGGCCTTTAAATAATGAAAATAGACCTTTGCACTTCAGCACTGCCCTGGTCAAGAGAGCTGTCTGTACAGATGATGCGAATGCCTGCCAACATGGAGAGACTTCTTAATTTTGAAATGAAATGACACCAGGAGTTTCAGGGCTGATCGTTCCAGTGAGGACCTTCCTTATTAGCACTAGTGACAAAGTCTAACATGGGCGTGGACGTCATTTGGTCCTCATCTAACCTGAATTTAAACTGCTTTCCAAAATGACAGTAACTTCTGAAAGTTAAGAAAAGGTTGCAATTTGGGTTAATTAGTTAACTGCTATAAAAAGGAAGATGATACCGCTTCCTTATTCTACAACTCTCCTGTAGGCATTCTCACAGGTATACCATATGCTCAGTGTCAACTGCACCCAAGATGCTGGCCCCACCCACCATGCAGAGCATTGCAGAGAATGTCTCCAACCCTTCAGTGCATGTTATTCACCAGCTCTCTCAGTGCTAGACAGATTTGAGCACTAAAGAAAACCTCTTTCCTGGTCTCCCATTCTCACTCTACTGCTCCTCCTCCCATATCATCAAGAGATTTTGCCTCTGGATTCAAAAATACGTCTAAAGAGAAACAGAAGCTAAAATGGAAACCCAAGTAAGAGACTCATATTAGGACAAAACTATAATATCATTTGAGCCAGAAACTTAATCACTGCCAAGCTTACACCTCACTTACCTGTAAAATATTCCAGCCACCACATGTGATTCAGGGCCTTCCAGTATCCCATGTCCCTGGAACAAGGAGATCTTCTCAAGGAAGAATCATCATGTACTTGCCACCTTTCAGGCATCTGCTAGGCCACTGCCAGTAGCGACAGAGGGACTGGGTCACGGTAGCCATTCTGATATTAGCTATAACCTGGATGTAAGAACCAGAAATATCACATCAGGAAACAGAACATAAACGCAGCTGTCAATAACTCTGTTCTCAGCTGAAGTTGCATACTTTCCAATTATTCCTGTTCTTTCCTATTAAGATTAATATTTCCAAGCCTCTACTCCTCCTTAAGTTTTTGTCTAGAGATAGATATTTATACAAGAGACTGTATTGTATGTGAAATTTTTAAGTCATTATATTTCAACTCAGCAGTTAAGAGACATATTGCTTCTGGCTTATATAAATAACTGTACCCACCTATTTGCAAGACATTATTTTAACTTCTGTCAACTCATATTCATGGGAGAAGGAAACCAAATAGAAACATGTTATTTCGATTTAAAAACCCTAGAGATAAAACTGGAGAAGTACTGAAGACTGGCAGGGAGGCAGCAAAAAAGAACTGCCACGTTACAAAGTCACACCTTCTCCTGCCAAGTAAAACTGGCCTCCTGCAAAGATGCAACCTGCTGCTTGTGACTTCAGGACTCCCAAATGCAGGAACTATGCCCCAAAGAAAAGGTCAAATCAAGCAGCAACTGTTGCATTTTGATGGTCAGCAGCAAATATTCTTTCCAAAGCAGGGCTGGAGAGATTTGTTGACCACTGCAGCAGGGAAGGCTTGCAGCCTGTCCCTAAATCTCAAACCACCGCCTAGTCCAGGAAGAAGCGCCGAAATTATCCGACTTTACCCTGAGAAAAGGCCTTAGGATTTGGTCGTCATTAGCACACGGAATAAGGCAGGCAATGTGGTGCGCCCCTTCCCTTCTCACACCTGCCTCGCCAATAGAGAAACCTCATTCCTGCCCATCCGATATGCTGCCCTGACCCTTCTCTCCACTCTGCTGGTATAGTAGGTCCTTCTGATTAGCCCTCCACGCCCTTTTCAGGCTTTCATTCCGTCTGCTCCGCTACATCTACGCAATTTGCCCCACGGAAGCGCCCACCCGCTGGGCTCCTTCGTGACCGCGGCACCGCGGGCGGGCCGGGCGTCCCCCTCGGCGGCCAGGGGAACGGCGCGCCCCAGCTCCCCTCTCTCAGTCGCCGCCACGTCCTCGCTTCCTCTCCTCCCTACGGTATTCGGGGAAAGCCCCAAATTCCCGGGCCGTCTGCTAACAAAAACGCCCGGCGGGAGCGGGAGCCCCGCGGCTTACCCAGCCGGCACGGGCCGGACACCTCCGGCCGCTCCGCCGCGGGCTCTTCGCAAGCGGGGAAGTTTCGCACGCTATTAGCCCAATTTTTAAATAAATCACGTCTGTTTCTGGGGGAAGAAAATTACTTGGGCTGATTAAATGAATGCGCTGAACGATCGCTGGCGCTTAGAAGAAAAAAAAAAAAAACACAACGAACAAACACACCCCCCCCCCCCCCCCCCCCGTGCTTTATTTTAATGGATGATAAAATTCTGATGGGCGAGGAAAGGGGGAAAAAAAAAAAAAAGCAGGCGAAGAAAACTTTGTTGCTAGTGAGAAAACTGCGGCCGCGCAAACAAAACTGTAAAGAAAAAAAAAAATCTATTCTTGAATAAGGATTAATTCAATGTCTGTGAATAGGAAATCCTGCGCTGGGTAATTGCAGCGAGGTAGCGCGGCGCCCAGCTGCGAGGCGACGCGGGCACCTTTGTGCGCTTGCCAGAAGACAGCTCTGGGGAGAGGTAACTTCCCCCGGTCCCCACGGTCTGGTGTCAAGTAACGGGAAATTTAACATTCCGCATTTCCAGAGCAAATTATCCCCCCGCCCCCCCGCTCGCCGGCAGCTCGCCGGCGGCCAGCCGGGCGCTCCGCCTGACGGGGCGGGGAGCCCCGCGCCGACCCTGACCCCGCACCCCGCGGGGCGCGGCCTCAGCACCCGCCGGGGATGTCCCCGGCTTCGGCAGCGGCCCGCGCTGCAGCTCCGTTCCGGGGCGGCAGGAGAAACGGAACGGAAAGCCGGTCTGCAGCGCGGGGGTAACGGCCCGGCACCCTCCGCCAAGCCCGGCGCAGCGGGAGGCACGGGCAGGGTCGATTCCCGCCCCAGCACCCACCTGCGCAGACGGTAGCGAGGGAAGCACAGAGTGAAACGGCAGCAACAGCCCGGCGGGGGAGGGCACGGAGCGCACCGGCTCATTAGGGGAACCCCCGCCCAGCCGGGCTCACTCGTTGCAATCAGGCGGGCGGCCGGGGGAAAGGGGGTTCCGCGGACCCTCGCCCGCCGCAGCCCCGTCCCCGGGGCGGGCTCCCCGCGGCCCCAGGGAAACGCTTCCGAGAGGCTGGGGGATAAAAGGGGCGTTCGCCGCCCGCGGGGGGCACCTGACCTTGGGCGAGGAAACGCGGCCCCTCGGGCAGCGGGGCGACCCGCGCCGCGCCCCCCTTCCCTCCCCCCCGCGGTCGCCGGTGCCCGCTCCGCCGGCACCCCCTCAGCGGGGCGAGGAAGCTGCCGCCGCCCCCCCCGCGCTCGCGCCGAGCGGCCGCGCGAGCTGCCCCCGCCCCAGCCCCCAGCGCGCGGGCAGCGGGCCGAGGGAGGCGGGCGGGCTGCGCCTGAGGGAACGGGGCGTGCGGCGGCCGGCGCGGGGGAACCCGAGGGTACTAGCAAGAAGATTACTGAAGTGGTTTGTGGGTTGTTTTTTTTTTTCTTTCTGAAAAACGCCAAGCGCACACGTTACCCAGCGTCCGGGAGCGGGGTGCCCGCGGAAGCTCGCGCGTGCGGGGCCCGGGCGCGGCTTCCCGGGCCGGGCCGGGCCGCTGCCCCTTTTCTGGAGGGGCTGAAAGGGCCTCGGCCCCCAAAGACTTCGCTTTAACGGGAGAAGAGGGTCCGAGGGCTGGAGTTCAAGCTATTAATGAAACTCAAGCCGCGTAAAGGAAACCCTCCCAGAGCACTGGGGTCTGCTAACCCTGCCTCGCTTTTCTGTTGCACAAATCTAAACTCAGTTTAAAAGGAGAATTAGTTAGTATTTCATTGATAAAATCATCAAAATCCGTTTAATTTACCTTTTTCTGAGACCAAAAGGTGACTTGAAATTCTTAAATATTCACATTGACAAGCCAGCTGGCTCTAGTGTACAATTTACACGTTAACAAAAATGCATATCATGTACCAGATGAATCATCACATTCGAACAGGAAAAAGTTCTAAAGACATGAAGTCCAAGAGGTATTCAGACTACAGCGTTAATACTTTACTAAGGATTCATAGTCATGTGAAGGGTAAAAGTCCTCAAGAAAAGTATTTCTCACCCCAGCTTTTCAGTGTTAAATCCTCTGTGGTGCCCAGCTTACAACTCAAGACTACTAGGGGGAAGAGCAAAGTGATTGCTTCTTGTTTAAAAAGGCAAGCAACTCCCCCCACACTGATATTAAAGAAAATCCCATAACACAAAATACTTGAATTTTGGAATTTAAAAATATATATTCACATGAACATAAAATTGGTTATTCCTGTTGGGTTTTTTGAAGGCATAATTCGAAGGCAAACTGATTTATTTTTCATAAACGAGGAGATAAAACGCTACTGGGTGAAAATATTGGGCTGAATTCTGTTTCCCCAAATGCCCATTGAGGTTAATGATCATTGCAGGTGCAAAAGGGAAGCCAAATCATGTGCAAGGCCAAAGCAATTTTTTTTTTTTTTTTTTTACCATCAAGTTATAAACCCCATATAATATAGGGAGGCTTGCAAGTGGACATCTTAACACAGATAGAGCAGCGTAAGCATGCCACAAACATACAATCTCATAGAATAAAATTAATATCAAATATAAAGCATTTGAACCAAATCAAGCCTTAAATGTGATAAATTATTTCCTTCAAAGGAAACTTACCTAGGCTCAATAAGGTCTTTGCTAGCAGCATTTTTTTTTATAAAGAAATTAAAAATGCCAAAATATCTACAATTTTATGAGGAGAAGGAGTTGAATAGTTAAGGAGAAATTTCCCACTGTTAGGGGGTATGAAAAATATACTAGCAATTAATATGCAATACATATATGTATACCCATACTTACAAATATAAACACACACATTGGACAGTTCATGTTAACCAAGGGAAAGGCTAAATAATACAAAGTGATTACTAAATACAGGTACACTTTAAAAACACAGAGACAGCAAATTTTATCTGTTGCAAAAATGTATTTGATTACTCGAGTAAAATTACAGTATCTCTGCTGTTAGTAAGTATTAAATGTTAAAGAAACTGGACCTCTTCTCCTTTCAACTTTCCGAGAAAGTGCATGTAACAGTCCAAGGTTCCCCCTGCCCCCCCCAATACCTAATACAAAATAAACAAACACTATACTTGTTCCCTTGGTCAAGGAGTAGGGCTTGGTCTTGTAAGGAACATATGTACATTTTAATGAAAGTGATGTCTTATTGTATATACAGGAGCATCTACAGTTGTCCACGGAAGTTGTTCAAGATGCCATACTTAGCAGCATTGTGAAAGTCCAGCACATTTTCTATAATGAATATACCTACAAGGCAAAATGTTACGTCTCAGTTTCAACTACCAAAACAACACTTCAGTATCTTCTCTAATAATCCGCGTGCTTATTACTGTACAGAAATGTATTAACATTTAAGACGACTCAAGTAAAAAGCACAATACAAATAACAGTTCAAAACGGAAAATGTTAAACCTACAAAAATTAAAGCAGTTTTAATTTTATAATAAAAATCAAAAACTGAGCTGTGTAAAGGACCCACACTGTTCAGTCTATATTCTCTCAGTCCTTTTCTTAACTCTGTTTGGAAAAATTAAACAATGTGTTTGCTGATAAAATTTCCAGCAGGATCAAAGTGTACATTTATATACAGATTTTTATTAGAGATCTAATGCATCACTGAGGCATCGCATCAGAGTTCATGTTAAACTGGATATAGAAAATAAGTTAATGCCAGAATAAGATCACCTAGCAGAACAGACTTGCAACTGCCATAAATGTTACAGCAAGTTTACAGCACTCTAGTCGATTAGTATTTAGTTCAAAATACAGGAGACCAAAGTTAATGCTTGCATTTGTTTGCAAAGCAAGGTTATATCACTAATAAATAAGCTCTCTTAGAACTCTAGAAGTAGAACATGGTACAAAAGAAAGTCTTTGCAATGTTGTAGCCTGCAGCTTGAAAAAAGCAACCCTAGGTTGCACTATTTGCAGGAATGTTATTTATGAAGTTTTTTCTAATTTGTTACAATTTCTTTGTTGTCTTCCACGAAACGCGTAAAACGGAAGTTTGTCCCATTTTCATTGCTTGCCATTTTCTCCAGACCAGCTAGAGGTGCGTTGGGTTCTGAATTCTGCAGCTTCTCCAGGCTTCCCGTCAAGCCGCTGATGGGAGAGCTGCCGCCGTTGCCCAGGCCCCCCGGCGCTGGAGGGATGCCACCATTCTGGATGACAGAGATCTCGTTGGTCTTCATGGCCAAGCCATTGGAGAGTGCTGCTGCGTACTGGTTCCAGAAGCTGGAAGGGTCTCCATTCCCCGACCGCGCAGCCAAATCCTTCTGAAACATTTCTGGGAACTTCACAGGATTGCCTCCTAGAAATGTCATGGGGCCATCTACGGAAAGTCGTCTGCCTCGTCTTGCAGGAGTACTGTTCCACATGTGAGTGCCCATGTGAACCTGAAAGGAAAGAAAGGAAGAAACAAACAAACAAAAAATAGGGGTTGACATGGATTTCAAACTTATTTTGATCACAGAGAAGGCAGCAGTCCATGAACATGTCCAGTCTTGTTACATAATGAACGGCACTAAAGGTAGTGGATGCAGGGCTCCATTTCCCATCTGGAATAATAAATAAACTTCTTCTGGATTAGCCCATCACCATCACCCAGAATGCCCCGCTTTCCTGCTGAACAATGCATTACTTGTTACTCTTTTTTTTATTACATGTATTTAGTTTATAATGACTTCACGTTATTCTGTCAATTGCAGATAGCTGCTTTCAGGGCTAGAATTGCTATGTCCACTTTCATTGCAATGGTAAGTATTGTATTTGACACCCTTTACCCTATAAATGTCCTTTTCAGACAGGCAGAAAGTATCCTTTACTGATTGCTCATCGGAGAGCCTTGTGTATAGACAGAATGGCCTGAAAGTAATTATTCATCTCGCATTACTGGCAGCAACCTCTAGAGAAATACTCTGTCAACAGAAAAATGTACACAGTAAAGTGCTCAACTGGTGTTCTAAAACTTAAGTATATTTGCTTTTTCAAACACATATCAGTAGAAAATGTTAGTTATATAATCAATTAAAGTAATGCCCATTAGTTCCAGAATTATGTTAATAGTTTTTTTAAACACTCATCATCTTACATGATACTTATGAAAAACAGCACATTCAGGAACCTTTCACTTCTTAAAGAGGTGAGTTACAAAATGCATTTCTCCGTTAATTAATACTCCTTACCATCATTTGGCTGTTCCATTTCACACTCTACATACACAGTCTTTGCTGGTAGATGAATTTTAATTAAGCATCAAAAACAGCTCACACTTCAGATCAGCTGCCAACACAAGCACTCAACAAGAGGACATCTAGGTCTACCAGAGCTGACTAAACACACCATTTGTCACACCGCAGATACCCAAAGGTACCACTGCTTGCGGCATTAACAGATGTGAAAAATTAAAAACCCCCAGCAAGGAGAAAATGAAACCTAAGAACAGCAAGAGGAAGAAGTACCTTCAGATTGCCTTTTGTTGTGAATGCTCTTCCACATATAGTGCAGGCAAAAGGTTTCTCACCAGTGTGTGTCCTTTCGTGGATCTGCAGAGCACTGGAGGAAGAAAATGTTTTCCCACACGTGTTGCAGTAGTGCTGTTTGGGGGTTCTTCTGGGGAGAGCAGGGAGCAGGACAGGGGACGTGGCAGAGGAGGACAGTGGCCCCGAAGCAACTAGACCAGAGGGTGCTTCTTTGCTGTCCTGAGGAGAGCCGTGCACAAAGCCGTTAACCTCAGTCTTTATGAGCGATGACAGTGAATTAGCAGGCATAACCGAAGAGTTCTGATTAGAGCCGATACTGGAATTGGGCTCAAAAAGTTGTGATGGTAGATCTCGCATTTGATGTGTCAACATATGCTGCTTCAAATTACCCTTTGTGGAAAAGCCACGATTGCAAACTGTGCAAATAAATGGTCTCTCTTTGGTATGACTTCTGTAATGAATGTCCAAGGCACTCTGACAAGCAAATGTTTTGCCACAAATGTCACATGCGGTGTTCTTAAATTTACCTCTATCTCTGAAAGGAAAGAGCATACTCAGAGACTCTTCTTTAATCATTTTATCAGTGTTACTAGACGTCAAGTCCAAAGCACCACTGTTAGCAGGGGTTGGAGACAAACCATTGGCAAACTCACTTGGTAAAGCTCTTACTGGTTTCTCTTCGATACTCGGTGACTTGTGGTAATCATTAGTGCTGTTGGATGGGGACAAGGCCTGCATGGAAGAGGTAGACTCTGAGACAGCAGGGCTTCCAGCACTTTGGCTTTCCATATCACCACCGACAGATGACGAATCATTAGTCAAAACGTCCCCTTCCACTGACCCATTTTCAACTGACTTTAAGCTTGCCTGAAGTTGCTCAGCAAGTCCTGCATTGATCATTTTCATCTGATTTTCCAAAGCAGCGATACTTGACATTTCCAGAGGCAGAGGGGAAGAAGACAAGCTGTCTTGCGATGCATCTGCAGATTTAGGTGTATCTGGCACGCTGCTGTCAGGACAGTCTTCCATGTTCTCATCTGAGAAGTTGTCTATATCATCAAAATTCTTATCATCAAATGATCCTGTATCTGATTCCATTGACTCAGGATAGTTTTCCGTCACTGGGGTGTTGGGGATCTGCCCTCCCATGTGCATTCGGATATGTTGCTGTAGCACAACAGCGTTGGTGAATTTTTTCTGGCAGATCGGGCATGAATGTTGTACTCTCAGCGGGGGCATGGCACGGTGGACACTGTAATGAGTCTTTAAGTTGCCTTTAGTAGTGAAAGCACGACCACAGATTTTACATTTAAACGGCCTCTCACCAGTATGCGTGCGATAATGCATTTTCAGTGCACTCTGGCAACTGAGAACTCGGTGGCAAATGATACACTCGTTAGGATCGGTTGCCTTTTTGTCAATGTTTTCTACCAGTTGCTGCAATTTTGACGTTTCAGATGCTGGCGTTGAATCCAATAGTCCTCCAAATGGAAACTTTGCCTTAAATTGCTCTGACATTAGAGGCATCAGTGGATTTGTAAAAGTGGCAACACCGCTGGAGCCCGGGTCTCCTGCCGGTGAGCTCACGGAGCTGCTCATATTAGTGACGGCGCTTGTGTTTTGAGAGTTTTCTTCCATTTTGCCATTTGAGGTAGGCAAAGCACCAGCCTCTACCTCATCAGAAAGTCCATTGGAAATTTTTGATGTGGGATCAGCTGTTCCCAAGTCACTCTTGACAGAGCAGGGAGGGCTAGCAGAAGGATGGCTAATGGGAATCGGCTGAGGCTCCTCCGTTTTGATAAATGGGGTCAAGCTTGGAATCGTTGGCGGGAGTGGCAGGCCAACAGAAGTCGTCAGGGTGGAGAGGACTGGCTTGCTATCCAGCCAGCTCGTGACAGGTTTCTCTGGGGGTATAGACATCCCGTAAGGAATACCTGTGCTTGTAGGAATATTGTCCAAATGCTCTGGCACTGGGTACGGATTCATCTGAATATGAGGGTATTTTTCTTTATGACGCTGAAAGTGGACCTTTAAGTTTCCCTTTGTGGAGAACCTGTTTCCACATATGTTGCATTTAAATGGCCTCTCGCCCGTGTGAGAACGTAAATGAATCTGCAAGGCACTGTCACTCCCAAACACTTTAGCACAGAACCTGCATTTATGCTTAAAGAATGCCTCATCTGAATTACTTTTTGCTTCAAAAGCAGTTACATTTGGTGGCTTGCTTTTTCTTTGCTGTGCCAAGGCAGTCAAGGAGTTTAAATCCTCTGCAGGTGTTCCAATATTGGACAAGGGACTGGAGAAAACAGAGTTACTAGGGGTGGGCTGAGGTAGAAGTGGATTAGATGCAGGACTTAATAAACTGCTTATTGCAAAAGCTGGTGAAGATGATGCTGATACTGGTGGGTTGCTGAGCTGTGAGCCACCAATACTTGAAGCCACTTTTTCTGAGGACGGTGTTGTAACTGCTGCTGCCAATATGTTAATATTTGGAGAAGAGCCACTACTGGATGGAATTAGAGTGTTGCCAGGGTTGCTCTGAGGTAGCTGTATAGGGGGTAGCTGTTTCACACCACTGATGCTGGCAGATTGACTAGCAAGGCTTTGTGCTAATCCAGCTGCTGCAGCCAGCTGCTGGGATAAATGGGAACTTAATGTGGACAAGGGGTTGGCAGATGTTCGTAAAGTACCTTGAGAAGGGCTAGAAGATGTTGGCATGTCTGTATTTTGGGAAGCCAACAGTAATATTTGGTGACGAATTTGTTCAATCAGTTGCAACTGATGGATCTGCTGCTGCTGTAACGCCAACAGTTGCTCCATCAGGGCAGGTACAGCAAGTTTACTGTTCGATGCACCGTTACATCTCGCTTCCTGTGAGAACTGTGCTACTGCCACTTTCGTACTCTGAAGGTTTTCAATTATTACATTACTATTTATCACTGAAAAGTTGCCTAATGTTGTCAGATCCCCTATGTGAGGTAGAGAGGTTGTTACAGCTGAGGTACCCATTGTGGAGCTGTTACTGCTTGCAATACTATTGTTGACACTCTTGGAACTGCTACTGCTATTGTTAATGCTGGAAGCCTCCACATCCATGGATTCTTCCCTGTCAAGTTTGTT